>NW_026643195.1:3000000-3163209 GCF_028828495.1 Penicillium riverlandense
CCAGTTAGAGCACCGCGCTTGTCAGAGCGGTCTCCTTCCGGGGTGATGGCATTGACGCCGTGGCTGCGAGCATATTGCGATGCAACCTGCAGGTTGGGGCAGATGATGGTCTTGCCGAACACATGCTGGAAAGCTCGCTCGTACGCAGGGTCAAACTGCAACTTGTCAATCATGGGGATTGTGTCGCTGGCTCGCGGCATGTTGAGAGGCTTGGAGTGAAGACGGTTCAGGGGCATAAATGTCACACGGCCAGCCTTTTCTTTTTGGAGGACTTCCAGAACCTTTGTCGCAGTCTCGTCGGTATCAACGACGTAGTGGAACAGACTCTGACCGGCGGTGACCTCGACGGCGGTCCGATACCGCTCGTTCACGTCGAATAGCTCGGCCAATGTGCCATAGACACCTTCCAAGTTATGCTGACGAGTGATTCTTCGGACTGCTGCAATTCCGCGGCTAGTGGTGTGGTCCATCATCTGGGACAAGTTGCGCTCAGCACGGTCCACCTCTTGGGAAGCGTTAGAAAGAACAGAGTCTAGCTTGGCCTCTTCTCTCCAGAGCTCCTTTCTCTGATCCATGAGCCGGTCCCGCTCTTCTTTGGCGCTCTGGACCTGCTGGTCTACCGAGTGCATGCTGTCGCCACGGCCATCAATTTGCTTTCGCAGACGCTCGGTTTCGGGTTCCAAGGAGGCAATCTCGCTCTCCAGCTCCTTGATGTCTTCTTGAGTCTGGGTAACGACTCCCTGGACGGACTTGATGGACGTGTGGCTCTCGCGGATCTCCATCTGCAACCACTTATCGCGCTCGGACTTGTTCTTGAACCGCGAGTTCCGGCCTTGCTTCGCATACAAGCGCTGCCGTGATGTCTCCGCCTCAGTGAGCTGCCCCTTGATGGCGTCTTCTTGGTCCTTTGAGGCATTGAACCGAGGGAGAAGTTCCTGAAGTTCACCTTCACGCTCGCGGATGGCCGATTGCAATGACTTCAGATCGGCATCATGGCGAGACTTTAATGCCTGAGTAGCGGACTGGTTGTCGATGAGCGACTTGGCCTGGAGTTCGATTTGGGCCAAGGCCTTGGAGGCATCGCGGCGCTCATCCTCCAGTTGAGACTTGTCCACCTTTAGGAACTCGATTTGCTGTCGGCATTCTGCGATCTCAGCATCGATCTGGGCCATCGCCTTCTCGCCTTCAACGAATTGATCACGATTATTGTCTGCATCCTCGACGCCATTCTGTCGCTGTTCCTCGAGGTTATCAAGTACAGCCGCAATCTCCTGCTGCTCGCGCGAATAGATGGTATATTCCAAGCACCGACGCTCCTTGTCCTTCTCTTGGTAGTTTCGAAGTTCGTCCTTTTCCTCCTCGAGTTCGGCAAGACGCTCATTGATGTAATCCAGAAGTTCGTCGATCTTGGAACGTTTGCTGTTGGTCTCATTCATGATCTTCAAAGATTCCGCACGGCGAGCTTCGTAGACTTGCGTACCGGCGACCTCTTTGAGTAAAACCAGGCGTTCAGAGTCCTTCATGTTAGTTAGGGCAGTGACTCGGCCCTGGGGCACGATGTAATAAGGATTCGATCGTGAGAAACCAGCGGACTCGAGGAGGTTCATAACATCGTTCTTGGTGGCATTCTTGCGATCCAGTGTATATTCGTCCTTCTTGATACCGATCGTCCGACGGAGCACAAGCTCAGGCTTGCCAGTTGGGAACCGATCGTCTGAGTTGTCGAAGATGATCTCGACATAGGCAGACATCACAGCGGAACCAGATCCTTCCTGCCTGGGGTCAGTAAGTGCATCCGCGATCGTCCCCGGGAACACGTACATGTAGAAGAGCCTGGCGCTCCTCTCTTCCGAGATGGGTGTAGGCATCACTGAGAACGAAGCGAATGGCGGCAAAGAAGTTGCTTTTACCAGAACCATTGCGACCCACGATGACATTGTGTTTGGGGGAGAAGGGCTCAATGACCGTCTGGTCCTTGTAGCTACAGTTCGTAAGTTAGCAACACGGCCCTGGAAAGGAGTTGGGACAGGGACATACCTCTTGAAGCCTTGGATGATAATCTGCTTGACATACATCTTGACGAGACGCGCGACGCGAAAATCCCCTAGAACAACTGGGCATCACGCGACTGCGTGTAGTAATGAGAGATATATGCGCCCTGGCTGGTCCAGAACAGTTGTCTTCGGAGGACCCGAAAAGACAGAAAGAACGTGACAGGCGGGCTCGATGCTCTCGGGATGGCGCGACAGAGAAAGAACGCGAAGCGAATCCGCGTGTTGATGGGCGCGGGGTTCTGCCGGGCGGTGAGGGACTCACTTGATCCACAGAAAAAAAAAGTCGACGATTCGATTCTCTCTTCCGTGACACTTCAATCATGGCGCCTGCCGAGACTCCTGTTCAAGCTGCTGGGCTCGCTGATGGCCTTCACCCAAGCCATACTTACGTTCCCAACGAAGGCTACGTGAACCCAGGCAGCAACGAGTCTGACTTGGCGGAGCAGAATCTCACCAGCCAACAAGAGGAAGAGGATGACGATGAAGAGTACTACGATGATATTTTCGAGGAGGATATGGATCAGGGCGATTTCTTATCTCAAAATTCCGCCGATCTGACCAAAGCCTACAACCGCCAACGGAAACTGAACGACCTGGCCGCCGACCCCAATGTGCCGAAATGGACATATCCCAAGACTAATACGCAGAAACCGACGGTGAACACCTACGCCTCCGTGGACGACCAGGCCAAGTCATTGACTCGGCATGCCGCCAAAATCAAGCTCGATGACCAGCAGGCCGGGTTGTCAACTCGAGGCGAGCGCGGAGGAGACAAGTCGGATCGAGCGACGTCGGAGCAAGTGCTGGACCCACGTACTCGGATGATTTTGTTGCAGATGATCAATCGAGGCCTTGTTTCTGAGATTCACGGATGCCTCTCGACTGGAAAAGAGGCCAACGTGTACCATGCCATCTCGTTCCCGGACGACGACGAGGACGCAGCCCCCCAACACCGAGCGATCAAGGTCTATAAGACGAGCATCCTGGTATTCAAGGACCGAGACAAGTATGTGACAGGCGAGTACCGATTCCGCCAGGGATACAACAAGAGCAACAACCGAGCAATGGTGAAAGTGTGGGCGGAGAAGGAGATGCGCAATCTGCGACGCATCCACACCGCCGGCATTCCTTGTCCCGAGCCGATCTTCCTTCGATTACATGTTTTGGTCATGGGCTTTCTCGGCAGCTCCAAGGGACTAGGTGCTCCCCGTCTGAAGGACGTGGAGTTCAATATTTCCGACCCTGAAGCCCGATGGCACAGCCTGTACGTCGAATTGCTGGGGCTTATGCGCGTGATGTACCAGACTTGCCGGTTGGTGCACGCTGATCTGAGCGAGTACAATATTCTCTATCACAAGGAGCGCCTCTACATCATCGATGTCAGCCAAAGTGTCGAGCACGATCATCCCCGCAGTCTGGAGTTCCTGCGCATGGATATTAAGAACGTGAGCGATTTCTTCCGTCGCAAGGGCGTGCACACGCTGTCTGAACGGACAGTGTTCCAGTTCATCATTGCCACTGAAGGGCCTGCGGAGATCACTTCTTCGAATCAACAGATGGTCGATGCCATTGAGAAGCTCTTTGCGGCCCGTACAGATGCCGACGGAGAAGAGGAGTCTGAGGAAGTTGACACGGCCGTCTTCCGGCAGCAATACATTCCCCAAACTTTGGAGCAGGTCTATGATGTTGAGCGCGACGCGGAGAAGATTCGTGATGGCAGCGGCGCCGACCTGGTGTATGGTGATCTCCTAGCGCGCGGCAAGAAGGAAGAAGATGCCGAGTCTGATGCTAGCGGCGGTGTCTCTGTATCCGGTTCGGAGTCCGAGGACAGTGGAGATGAAGATGACGCACAGCCTCGTGACCCGTTCGAGAAGAAACAGCCGCGTGGGAAGCGTTTTGAAGACAAAGATGCTAAACGCGAACACAAACAAAAGGTCAAAGAGGAAAAGCGTGAGCAACGATCGAAAAAGATGCCCAAGCATATGAAGAAGCGTCTCGTTGCGTCGTCCACAAAAAAGAAGAAATAGATCCGCATGGGGTTTTTTGCATGTTCATGGACACGGGTTTTATGAATTGATGAAAATGCATATACGGATGGAGCATTTGGATATAACTCTAGTACGATACCTGCGTCACATTATATAGGAATTGACTACAATTGATGAACAGTATCATGTTATTGGCATCTAACCAAGCACCAGCTAGGAAAGATCCAACCGGCCTATCAGCGCTCTCTTTGAACGTCATGTTCCTTCGCTGCTATCGCCATCGATCGATGACAAGTAAACCACCTGCAGCGGTTACATCCCCAAAAGGCGGAGAGTATCCATCTGGCAGGGCAGAATCTGACAGTGTCCGAGGATGATCGTGAGCAAAGTATCAGACCAATTGAGCTTTCATCATTTGTGGCGCGGTTGAAACCTAGAATGGGAGAAGCGAAGAAAATGGTAGCGACACATGAGATATCATAAACACTGTAAAAGGACTGCAAATAGATCGATTCAAAATGCTAGATGACTCGGGACAACGCCGCGCTAGATGAGAGAGAGATCAAGGAGTTGTGAAGCGGAATCGTCAAGAGTTGAATGACTGCGTGATTTACGCAACGCCTCTGGTTCGTGCCTTGAGTCGCGCATAGGCTTGTTCGACGACTTGTTTGGATAGATCAGGTATCGATTCGCCTTCCCCATCTTGGGCGGCCTTTTTGATATCAGTTTGGTAGTCGCCTGTATCCGGTTCTTCGGGTTCTTGCCCCTCTGCCAGAGTACTTTCGAGGTGGCCGCCTGAAAGGCGCAGAAATTGAACCTGCATGGGCGCCCGACCAACTCCGGGCCAAATGTCAGAGGGGAGGAAATCACCTTGTTCCACGCGAAACGCCTCGCGGGCGGCAACATCCTCTTCGTATAGCTGGTCAAGCTTGTGGCTGGTTTCGCGAAGGACCTTCTCCACCCGGTGTCGGATATGTTTTCGACGCGCCACTTCGAGAATGAGGCTGTCGTATGCATTCAGAAAGCCATCGTACAGCGAATGCAGGTCGGAGAGCTCGCCTAGACCGTTGTTGATTCGGTCATGCTCTTCGTGCCAGACACGGGTGAAGTTGTGTGCCTGAGAAATATAGCGCGGGAGTCGAGTAGATGCAAGCGTGGACAGGTGGCGATACACCTCGGCAGTGGCCCTAGAGACCGACTGAAGCGCATCTCGCTGGGAGAGCATTTGGTCAAAGGTGGATTCCATCTCGCTAATCCGATCCTGGATCTCCACGACCACATCTTCCGCTTCGACTGCGTCCTTCATCAAGACGCTAACCATCTCCTGGTATTCCGAACCTGTTAACGGATCAAGAGGTGCATTCAAATTGGCATGAATCTCTTCTTCAATGTTGGGCATGGCACCCGCGCCGGCAGGGATATCACCGGTAATGGACTGGGCAGCAGCACCGCCGCCCTCGGTGTGTTTCACAGCCGTGACACAAAGATCAAAGTGCCGGACGAGTGATTCAAGGAGACTGGCCATTTCCTGCGCGTGCATTTCCAGGGCTTGTAGCATCCCGGGCATGGATGATAGAGTTAGGAGACCAGAGTCGGAAGCAGATGACGATGCAGATGCGGATGACGATGCCGATGCGCGAGAGGAAGCCAGTTTGGTGGCTGTCCGATAGTGGTGGAGCGCTTTCTTGATCGAGTCCAGCTCATCATCAAATTCGCGGTTAGAAGTATCCAGCTCCGTGCGGGCAGTGTTTGTACGATCAATCGACTCTTTCATTGCTGTATGGAGCTCCTCCACGCCCCTCTCGTCCACGAAGTCGTGCAGACTTTTGGGATCTTCGCCTTGGGGTCGGAAAGAAGGATCGACCATGGTCTCGCGGAGGAGATCCAACGTCTGTTTTAGCCGAGTGTCGGCGGTATCCAGATTCTTGAGCGAGGCGGAGAAGTCCTCCCGTCCACGGTACGAGATCTCCTCCACTTCTGACCGGACGCTATAGAGGAGTCGTAGCTGGTGGTTGAGGCCCCGACGCAAGAAGCCCGTCCGCGCAGAGAGGACAACACTTTCTTCGAGAGCGGAACGAGATGACGTAACAATTTCATTGGCGCGCCAGACATGGTTTATGGAGGAGAGAGAACGCTTTGCGGCAAGCAGGTGAGAAATGAGGGTGTCCAACTGAGGCCTCGATTGGGCGTCACGATGGCCATCATGGCCGAGTGCTGCACGGGTGCTGGAGGCCGATGAGGACTGTGAAGACGCCATTTTAGGGAATGAGTAGGCGAACGACTCAAGAATGCGAGGCCGAAGATGATAGGATCGTAATGGTGCAAGTAGGCGATAACAAGAGCTCTAGTTGCATCGCCTTAGCATCACCCAGGTGGTTGATAAGGAAAATATCTACCGATAACGAGCTTCTCCATGGTATACAGCTTGTGCAACCTCCCACGAGGGTGAAAAAGAGGAGCTAGCATTCAAGTAGCGATCTTACCTTGCTTTTGCGGGAGCTCCGACTCCCCAGAAGGGCAAAGTCCAACCAGACAGAGCACCCGTTCAATAATAGTCAACACAACAGCGATGCGTCACATCACGGCCGAGAAAATAACCAAGTCCCCAAGGTCCTCAAGAGGGCAGTCTGGGGCTGGCATTGAGCAATCACACCAGCAGCAGCAATGATGAGGTGATTTAGGGTAAGGCGGTGGAGATGGCGCCATCGGAGATCACGTGATGGATTGGGTCAGGTGTGGCGGCTTGGTTCTCTTCTTGCGTGATCGAGGAGTATGATTTCTTCTGATGGGCTCATAGCATTCTGGACTGACTCAAGCGGATTGTGCAATCGAGGAGCGGTCTGACCAGCTCCGACATATTTATTCGAACTCGCCTCCTCTACCCTTTGTTTCTCACTAAATCTTGCCACACCGCCCGTTATCTCCCCTCGACCGCTCAGGGTACTCACCACGCTCCGTCATATATTTCACTCGCACCCTATCTTGTCTCTCGAGCACTCCTTGTGGGTTCTCTATTGACTGGGAGAGTTTTTCGATATTATTAACAGACCTGACTGCCTCGTTGGCAAGCGCTTGATCGAAATTGGCATGCAGATGCTGAGCGTCTGAGCCTTATCGCCCAACCCAAGAGACCGCATCTCGCCCCGCGGTAGCGACTGTCTCTCTCCGTCTCACCGGATACGACGTATGGGCGATTCCTCGAAGATGTCGTCCAGCCTGGAGAATCTCGTTGCGTCGGCCAGAGCGGGGAGCGCTGAGAACACCGAGTCCAACCGCTCTCCGCTTCCCGCCTCCAACGATGCTCTCGCTGAACTTGCGAGGCAAAATGTCACACCCTTTCTGGAGAAGTACAACCCCAGACAATTTACGCCGTTGCATTCGGGGGTAGGGACGCCTTCCGGGTCCCGGCCGAGAAATGCCAGCTTCTGCTATCGCCACCAACCCGACTCGGCGTGCAGGCGTCAAGCCGATGAGGTTTCAATGGGCCAGTTACAAAAGGTACGTTGACTTGAACATGAGATATGATTTGTGGGGTTGCTAACAGGCCACAGGAACTCGAGACGCTTCCCCAGAGTGATCAACAAGGCATCGCGCATGTCTGGTCACTGTTCTCCGCCGCGCCCGCGAAACAACGGACTCTGATGCTGCAGGGCATTCTCTCACAGTGCTGCTTTCCGCAACTGTCGTTTATTTCGGCGAGTGTTCGCGAACTCATTCGAATCGACTTCCTCACGGCCCTTCCCCCTGAGCTCTCCTTCAAAATCCTACAGTACCTCGACACAGCCTCTCTTTGCCGAGCCGCACAAGTTTCACACCGTTGGAGGGCTCTCGCCGACGATGATGTTGTCTGGCACCGGATGTGCGAGCAACACATTCGCCGCAAGTGCAACAAGTGTGGATGGGGCTTGCCTTTGCTCGATCGGAAGCGTCTCCGGGAGTCGAAACGCGAAATCGAGTTGCGGGCCACGACATGGGGCAATAATCAACCCTCCACCCGTTCCGGCGAGGCTGTCACGAGCGAGAGTTGCTCCGTGGTCGAGTCTCCAGCTTCTGGAAAGCGCAAGTTTGGTACGGAGGGATCTAACAATTCACTGTCAAAGCGCCACTGTCTTTCGGCTGCTCATCGCTCTGAGGATGACGATGAGTATTTTAAGACTCGGTATCGACCTTGGAAGGACGTTTACCGCGACCGATTCGTCGTTGGGATGAAGTGGAAGCACCGGCGCTGCGCTGTCAAGGTCTTCCGCGGCCATACCGACAGCGTTATGTGCCTGCAGTTCGAGGATAACGTTTTGATGACGGGCTCCTATGACTCCACTGTCAAAATCTGGGATCTGGATACGGGAGAAGAGCTGCGCACGCTACGTGGCCACAGGGCTGGAGTGCGCTGTCTTCAATTCGATGATACCAAACTGATCACTGGCAGCCTGGACCACAGCATCCGGGTATGGAATTGGCGCACAGGTGAATGCATTTCCAAGTATAACGGGCACACCGAGGCAGTCATCGCTCTTCACTTCGATGCGACCCTGCTTGCGTCCGCGTCCGTGGATACAACTGTGAAGATTTGGAACTTCAAGGACAAATCCACGTTTATTCTCCCCCACCCGGCTTGTGTGAATGCTGTTAAGATCGATACGCAATCCCGCACAGTCCTGACAGCTTGTGATGATGGTGCGGCCCGTCTGTGGGACCTTGACACGAAGACCTGTGTCCGAGTCTTCCCCAATCATATTGGGGCGGTGCAGCAGGTGATTGCTCTGCCGCGAGAAATCGAACTCGAAAACCATCTAGCAGAGTGTGAGAACGACCACATCAGCACTTCATCCAGGGACGGCGATGCTGTCGTGAACACACTTTCCCCTCTGCTTGAGTCGAAATCCCTGTCTGCGCAACCTTCTCCATTCGGGTCCTCCTTCGACCAGGACCCGGACCGCCAGGAACCTCCGAGGTACATCATCACTAGCAGCATCGATGCTACCATCCGCCTGTGGGAGACAAACACCGGCCGATGCCTTCGCACCTTCTTTGGCCACTTGGAAGGAATATGGGCGCTTTCTGCTGACACTCTTCGCATTGCATCTGGCGGATCCGATCGCATGGTCAAGATCTGGGACCCTCGCATCCCCACTTGCCAAGATACGTACGAAGGCCACACTGCTGCCGTCAACTGTATCGGCCTGAGTGACAGCCGCTTCATTACTGGTGGTGACGATTACCAGGTTCGCATGTACGATTTCCGAGCCTGATTGGGCTCTTTGGTTCTTTGCATTTGATGCTTTTTCATTTGAAAACGCGGTGTATTGGTTTCTCGCACCTTGTTTATCATGCTTCTTGTCTAATATGGCATGTCTGGACGATGGACGGTTTGGATATACCCAGGCGCTCTTTGAAATGATTGTTTTTTATTTTGGCACAAAAGATGGATGATCATGACCTGGCGCCACATTTTGATTTGATGGATTCTTTCCCTTGCTCATGACTGCATTCCCGGTGCCCGATTGATTTGTTCTGTTATTTAACGGGGGTTTTGGTTGTTTATAGCTAGCTTTTCGACGACTTCCCGTTAAGTCCGGGTCCATGAATCAATGGAATTGTATGTATCTTTTACCAGCTTAATGTAGCTCCCGTCTTCTTCAAACTTTTTGTATCAAACCTAGAGCCAAACCATAATGTAGACATCCAAGCCCGGTCAAGGTTGGTCAAATATATTTCTAGATCCGCGGTCCAGATGAGCGTGCGAGCCTGAACCAACCCATTTTCATCATCGGACATCATAATATTGCCAAGGACTGCCGTCCGCAGCCAAACCCGTGTCGGCCACGACGAAGCCTCCGAGGTCAAATTAAGCATCGGTGGTGCTGGAGAACTAAACCCAAACGGGCATTCATAGATGAGACCCGCCCGGCCTCCAAATGGGCTAGTCGATGATGATGATCTAACTCTACTGTGGTAGAATAAATCATGGTAAATGCCTCACTATATTCGTCTCTTCTGCACATGTTGATCTGTTTCTCAAAACATCTGTTCGTTGAATTTGGTATCTGAATCTCGTCCACTATCAAGGTGCCGGTATCAGGGAGACGATATTGCGATCTTTCAAGATGGCTGATGAGAATATTCCAGTCTCGCAGTCGGCAGACTCGCCGAGTCCATCATCGAAGCCTCCATCATCGCAGCCTTCATCTTCGAAGTCTTCATCCTTGAAGCCTCCATGGTCGGAGCTTTCATCCTCGGAGCTTTCATCTTCGAAGTCTTCGTCCCCCAAGCCTCCGTCCTCAGAGCCTTCAAGTTTTCAGTTTCCATCGCAAGTTTCTTCCACCATCGATCCCCCAATCGCCCCGATTCTTGCTGAGATCGCAAGGGATCACCCGGATGAGCTGTGGGAAGCAGCACTGGCATATCATGGCTGCTCCAGGACCGAAAAGCCCGAGGAAAAATCCCCTAGATGGACTTGCTGCGGTCTCAGGCCGCTTATATCCAGATCCATGGGGATGCTTGGCGTCATCGTGTTTTGTCTCGCAGCCGCTGCCATTCTCACCATGATCTTCGTTTACGTCCCCATCACCCAGGCTTCGAGCAGGAAACATGCCAAAACCGCAGTGTCTTCATCTGAAGTTCCATTTAACACAGAGCTGTCCACTTTCAACACCACAGCCTCTGCCTCCACGCCTAGCATTACAGCAGCCCCGGCCCTAGCCAAGCATGAACGCCGCTCTCCTTCATCATTGATCTATTTGACCTCGCCTGCAACATCTCGTCCAGTCGCGAGCATCATCCCTAGCTTGCTGCCGGCTTCACGCTCTTTGATGCTCAACATTGGAGAGACATCCAGCCCAGTCAGAAGTATACCCCACAGTTCGCAAGAACTCTCAAGCTCTTCTGCCCTTAGAACTGGCGTGCCCCCATGGTCTGAATCGACGTTTCGGATCTTGCCGATCACAACAGGCCGTACACCCAGCACAACTTTTGCTACTCGACCTCTGCGGTCAACCCAGCCTGCGATGCCAACCCCGGGCACCACCGCCCTGAAAGAACCAATGACAATTAACCTTGCTTACAGATATCATTAAGAAGGGTGATATATTCAGTTACTGATGGCTACAATATACTATGCTACATGTTGTCAAAACTTGTCCTGATCAAACCGAGCAGGGGCTCTCTGAGATCATCTTTGCTGATGTTGGAGGGGAATTTGGTTCCCGGAAGTGCGGACTTGAAGAGAATGATCGACCTTGCTATCTGTCAAAAACTTAGTACCTGGAGCCTCGTACCTCTGATGTTGTCTGTGCCAACCTGCTGAATGTGGCATACTTGGTCGTTTAACAAATATGATAAACCTGTATGATGACCCATAGCAAGAAGAACCCAGAATGCTTTATTTCAAGAACATTTATCTATCGCCAAGGCAGGAACAAATGATCATTTCGTGCGTACCAGCCCTTTGAGAGCTTGAACAAAGGATGCAATAGGGCAAGATGAGTTTACTGATTGCTGCACTATATGAAACAAGTGAGGAGCATGAGCATTTTCACACAGACTCTTGCAGTGTCTACTGACATAGATTGGGAAAATGAGTTAAGATTCTATGTCGAGTTGTTCAGCTCATGTCAGCCTTAAAGCCCGTTGCTATCCGCACCTCGGTGGCATCTGCAAGTGAGCCCTAAAAGCCCGGCATCACGAAGTTGATTCCACGCCGGTCATCCAAAAACCAGGATAGAGAAGTATCCAAGAAGATTCCGGTATTTGTACAGGTCTTATACATCAGGCTCCGACATGAGTCGATGGCCTGAGGCCGGCGAGCCCACGCCGAGACTTCTATCATCGCAAAACCCCATCACGATCTTTTTTCAAACCCTCACCCTCCTTCTTCATTCATCTCTCCACAGCATCGAGAAAGCCAAGCAAATGTAAGTTTACATCATTTCATCTGTTTATCGGTGTTGAAGAAACTGACACAGAACCAGCTCGATATGGCGTACACACAGGAGAGACTGGCGCAGGCCTGCCAGCTTTTCCCACGAACGGCGAGCAAAATCGTCTTCGAGGATGTATCCCGCCCCGTCTACAACCTGAGAAAGCGAGATAAGCATGTTCTCTCTTCGTGGATCGATGATGACGACAAGGACGAGGATTCTACTCCTCGGGGTCGCCTGCTTCTCCCAAAGCGCAAGCCAGCGAGAAGTCGCAGCCGACCTGTTAAACGAGCGAGAAGCCTGCCACCCACCTCCATGGTCACACTTCGATTGGGCTCTAACTCTGGCAAGGCGCTACTGTCATCGATTGTAAGCTCTCAGCACGACGTGCAGCCTAACACATGGGAAGAATACCAGACCGTCAACGTCCTTGAAGACACCCACCTTACTGCCTCACGCTATGCTCTCAGAGTTCATAAGAGAACTACCACGAGCGTGGGTGATGAGCTCGACGACGATGATGACGTGACGGCGGAAGTCCTCATGCCAGCTGCGAACGACTTGGGGAACTTTGGAGCTGAGGCCCCCGCTGGAAAACCATGTGTTCCATGCCAAGATCTGGACGTGGATTGCTCCCTGATCAAGAAGCCGCTGTTATACCCTTGCAACAGCTGCAAGGTCGACGGTTTGGAGTGCGAATTGACAACCGCGCCTCGCTGGAAGCGAGATTGCGAGAAGTGCAAGAGTCACCATGGTGGCCCCAAATGCTCGTACATCTTTGCCGACTATGATCATAGTCTGCCGTGCACTTATTGTAACGAGCGAGGATTCAAGTGCATTGCTGGACCAGCTGTCAGGCCTCCTGTCCGTCTCATGGCCGACGTTGACAACGACTACTGCAAAGATGCCCAGCTAGCGAAGTATGATGCCAGTTACCCCGTTGACGATGGAGACCAGAGCAGTGTCTCATCAGAAATCCATGGCGTGGAGAATACTGAAGACGATCCTACGACCACGTTGGCGGGGGGCACAATCCAGAGGGACAACATCTCCATGCCCTTTGGGCCTGAGCCCACCGAATACGACCCAGACATCTTGAATCCTGAAACCACGGTAAATGTTGGCGAGGCATCGAATGCTTCCGGCTTCCTCTCTGCTGAGGCAACCGATTATGATTTGGATCTTCTTGATCCTCCGCCAAACATAGGAATTGACGAGGGCAACAACACTCCCTTCTCTATGGTATCCATTGAGCATCTCTCGAACGCCTTCACCGACAGGGAAGTTACGCGCCAGTATCGGGTAACAACATACTTTGCCCACCCCATGGAATTCTTGTACGAGGCTCCCGATGATGGGACTCGCCCTTGCCACTGGTGCAACAACTATGCGTACGGGCTCAAGGGACTTGGCAAGCGATGCGTTGAAATCGCGGACTTTGGCGGTGGCCAGTGGATTGAACTGGGAGATGGCCACCAGCTGGATGGAAATGAACCCAGCCGCATGTGTGTTGAGTGCGTCTTTGCCCGAATCCGGATCCTTCAGTGCCTTAAGCACAAGGGCAGAAAACTTCCTCTGGAGATTGTCAACAGCTCGGTCGACAAGCACGCAGCGCTTGATGCCCTCCTCCGGGCAGAGAGGCACCTCGTCACCGCGGACACCATGGTTGCCGGACCATCGGTCCCCGGGCCCGAGCAGCCGTGGTGCTCGCTGTGCCTCGAGCCGGCCACCCACTGCTGCGGCGCTCATCAGGACGACCCCACGCCATCCTCGATCGGAGTCGGATGTGGGCTGACGCTCTGCGCAAAGTGTCTTGATCGGTACATGTACCATGGCACCATCGAAGCCGTCGTGGAGCAGAATCGCACCATCCCCTTCGCCAACACCGAGACACGCGCCGATGTGGAACTGATCTTGAAGCGGCCTGACAACCTCATTTGGGTCAAGTATCTTCACTGACTGAAGGAGACGGAGATGGACAGAAGACTGGGAAACGAAACGGAAGGAGCTGGATGGTTGATACGCTGGTTGATCAGAGCATGGACTCTGAATCTGTCTGTCTTGATCTCTCGCCTGCGGTGGACTAGCCACACGCCTGGATTTAATTCTTTCTTTTGGTCTTCTGCTTGTAGTAGTGAATTGCCAACTCTGACAATACAGCCGCAAGAGCAAACTCCGGCAGTGAATGAAAATTCCACCTGAATGGCGATTAATGGCTGTGGTGAATGGTGAATAATGGGTTCCTGCACAATAGACGTCATTTAGGGCTTCCGCTCAATTGAGCTCCAATAGCTTCACATTCACTGCCAGTGTTGGACTTATATACCTCGTATTCTGCTGGTCTCTTCTATTTCCCATCCTCACTCACCTGCTCTTTTCTCCTGCTTCCCACATCCTCACACCTGTAAGTTGCTACCTCCCCCTCTCTCTGCAACGCTGGAGGCGGAGACTGACTAACATTTTCTGCCAGTCGAATTTGCTCTCGCTTTCTCCCTCGCACGTCTTTTGCTTTCTCCTCCGCCTCGAAGATTGCAAATCCGACAAAAATCAAAGAAGGTGAAGAGGGTGGCTTGCTCAGTCCCTTATCCTCCTTTCTTTTCCCCTTCCGTTGCCGCGAGCTGCCACGAAACGTGCGCAGCTCACTGTCACGACGTCTTCCACAAAGCGCCGAAAAGTTTCCCCAGAGCCTCGCAGCAGCCCAGGAGAGGCCCGACGTCACGGCCACTCTGAGCCTCCCTCCTCCGCCTTGCCCCCAGACCGTCGCTCTTCATCTACTTCCAACTCCCGGAGCAAGAGCTCATCGCTCTCGCCGCCCCGTTACGTGCCGGCTCATCTCCAGTTCCCCGTCCCTGGTACTCGCCCCCAGTCCGGTGGCCGCTCGCCGACCCCCGCGACCGCATACGCTGGCCTCTCCCTATCGAGCGATTACTCCGTGATGCCGTCCGACCACCGTGACGGCACTCCTCCGACAAATGGCGACCGTCGGTCGCCCTCGCCGGGTGTCAAACGACCTGCCTCCGAGATTGCGGATTCGGACCCCGAGGGCGGCGTCAGCACATCTATCGGGGGTGGTGACGCGCACGATTCAGGCAACCTGACCGGTCCGGAAGACGACAACATCTATCCCACTCCGTCCAGCAGCGCGCCCAACTCCAGCCAAGAGCACTCCAAGTCCGCGACCCAATCGCACGATGTTCCTTCGATCGATGACCAGCTGGCCCAAGTGACTAGCCTGGTGATGCAGCCTCTGGAAGATGGGCAGAAAGGCTATGTGATCTCCATGACATGGATGAAGAAGGTATTCGCGCGGAGCTCGACACAAGCCGACAGAGCAGACAAGGAATCTCTCGAAAGCGAGCTGGGACCGGTGGACAACTCGGACATCGTTCTGGATACCGACCCGGAGACCAGTGGTTTCAGAGACGAGGCGAACGAGCCTTATGTACCGTTACGGCCTGGTCTCCAGATCAGCGAGGATTTTGAGCTTGTGCCGCAGGCAGGTTGGGACTTGATCATGAAGTGGTATGGGCTCGCGGACCAGTCGCCCGTCATCGTTCGCTACGCACACAACACCAACCCAGCTGGCGACATGGAGAATATCATTTATGAACTGCACCCGCCTATTTTCACCTTTTTCAAGCTGTTGAATCCGTCCGCCGGCATGTCACCCCAGATTTTGAAGGAGAAGAACAGGCCTGCCCCCGGACTTTGGCCAGCCGCCAGATGTCCTTCCAGAAGTGGTTGACGGTGGCGAAGCAGCTGGCTGGAATTGACATGAACACCAAGGTTCGAGTGTGGAAGATTCTTGGTGGCCTGCAAAGCACCAACCCATCCGCATCAGCCACCCCTGCAGTTTCCCGCGCTGCGTCGCCAGCACCGGCAGCAGGCCTGATTCCTGGCCACAAGACTCTCATCGTCGATCTGAACGCTTTTCTGGCTTTGTCTGAAGGCAGTCAGCGGGTGCTACTTGAAGGCGTCAAAGATCAGACTGCCAACCCCAACTACAATGGTCGAATGAGTTTGGACGTCGCTGGTCTTGCGGGCACCGACACTGTTGTCCTCGAAGAGCAGGTTGGCGGACCGAAAGGCGGAGAATGGGTGTCGGAGGCCTCGGCGCAGACGCTCAAGCGCTTGGGCATTCCCGCGGTCCATTCCAAGAAGGAGATATCCACCCAGTTTGCCAACAAAAGCCCGACTCCTAGCGGCCGATCCACACCGGCTCCCGAGAACAGAGGTCGACGTGGTCGAGATATGGGTTTGACCGGCTTCGAGAACCTGGGCAACACATGCTATCAAAATGCGGCGACTCAATGTGTCCGAGCCGTTGAGGAATTGACCTACTATTTTCTCAGTACGTATCCTCCATTGCTATGCAGGTTGTGGCATGGCTGAGTTTCACCACACTAATGTCAACCTTCAGGCGAATCTCACAAAAAGGACCTGAACCCGGACAACCCGCTTGCCTACAACGGTGCAATCGCCAAATCGTATGCTGGTCTGCTGCGTGATGTCTACCGTGAACCTGTGCCATCCAATGTCAGCCCCGGGTATTTTCGTCGCACAATTGGAAAATACAACCCGGCAATGTCTGGCTTCGAGCAGCACGATAGTCAGGAGTTTCTTATGTTCCTTCTGGACGGTCTTTCTGAGGATTTGAACCGAATCAAAAAGAAGCCGTATATTGAAAAGCCTGATTCGACGGACGAGATGGTTCACGACCGCGAAGCACTGGAGAAGTTCGCAACCAAGTCCTGGGATATCTACAAGGCCCGCAATGACTCTGTCATCACTGATCTTTTTGCTGGAATGTACAAATCGACTCTTGTTTGCCCGGAGTGCGACAAGGTCAGCATCATCTTTGATCCATTCAGCAGCCTTACCTTGCCTATCCCGATGGAGGAGCCTTTCGCGCGGGAGATCATCTACGTTGGCTTTGGGCGCAAGCCGCTGAGGGTTACCGCGGAGGTTGATCGAACGGCCAGCTTGAGAATGTGGAAAGAGGCGGTTGCCAAGAAGATGGACAGTGATGCCGATCGAATCGTCGTGTCCGAGGTTTACCACAGCACGTTCTTCAAGCATTTTGACAGTGACCACCAACCCATTCAAGAGATGCGCCTCTCGGCTCACGATGTCATTGTCTTTTACGAGGTCGAAGCAACTCCCACCTCGGCGACGAAAGAGGGGATCTTGCGCGGATCCACGAAGTTCAACTCGCCCGAAGCTGATAGCACTCTCGTCCCCGTCTTCAACCGACGGAGGATCAAAAACAAAAACGAGACCGAGTACGACGTCTTTGGAAACCCGTCTTTCATCGTTGTCAATCGCGAAGAAGCTCAGGATTTCGGTGCCATCTTCCACAAGCTTCTGAACGTTGCTGCAAGCATGACGACCCGCGATATTCTCAGCGAGAGCCAGAATGGGCTCGTCCGGTCGGCCCAAAGCTCCGAGGACTCGGACACTGTTCTGATGGATGAAGATGATGCGGAGTCCGCCGACTCCACAATCAAAACTTCCTCCGTCGAAGACGAGGACAGCATTGTTGACATTTCGATGCATGATGCTCCACAGTCCTCGCCCACACCCACTCAGGACAGAGATGCGGATGAGCCATCTCCGGCTCACCCGTTGGCTGGCACAATCGCCCCAGCGCTGCTCAGCCTCTTCGACGCCAAGGTCATGAAGACTAGGGAAATTCTTCCCAAGGGCCGGTCGATTGATCAGTCTAAGGACTATCCCCTGATCTCCAGTCTGATCAAGCCTGCGTCCGCCCCGAAGAAAGATTTGGATGGGGTGTCTGAAAGCCCGGAAGAAGACAAGAGCGATGCAAGCAGCGAGACCGACGGCTCTGATATTGATGTTGAATCCAACACCAACGGTGCCGATGATGACTCGGAACATCGTGAATGGCCTCTCATCCGCCCGGGTGATGCCATCTTGCTTGACTGGAATGACGACGCCTATGATGCGCTATTTTGTGGCAATCAACGGGATGATAGCGAGCTCCGAGGCGCAGGTACATGGCAGAATATTGAAGTCTTCTATGACCGCGAGCTTATCCAGCGTCGTGCGCAGCGGGAAGAGCGCAAGGCCCGGGGCATCACTCTTGACGAGTGCTTGGATGAATTCAGCAAGGAAGAGATTCTGTCCCAAAGCGATGCTTGGTATTGCCCCCGTTGCAAGGAGCACCGCCAAGCTCGCAAGAAGTTCGAGTTATGGAAGGCCCCCGATATCATGGTAATTCATCTCAAGCGCTTCGGCGCCCCGGTCCGTGGCATGCGCATGAAGCTTGACACCCTTGTCAAATTTCCCTTGGAAAACCTGGATATGACCGGCCGCGTGCAAGGCCCTGACGACGGCAACGGCTTGGTCTATGACTTGATCGGCGTGGACAATCACTCTGGCACTATGGCCGGCGGGCACTACACTGCGTATGCAAAGAACTTTGTCGAGGACAAGTGGTGCAGTTTCAATGGTAGGCATATGCATACTCTTTTTCTTGCTGTCTACTGACTTCGATTAGACTCCCACGCCACCGTTATGACAAACCCACAGCAAGCTGTTGGTTCTCGGGCGTATCTACTATTCTACCGGCGTCGGTCCAACCGTCCTCTTGGTGGCCCTAAACTCCAAAAGATCGTTGACAACTATAAGCGTGGTTCCGAGGAAGGCGAGCACGACACTGACTCGCGTGGCCAGTCACCTTCGGGGGAAGGTCAGTGCCTCGGCGGCTCCTCCCGCAATGGGTCGTCGAGCGCCTTGATCGGAGCCGGAGCAGCTCACCAAGCGGGAGATGGTGGTTTGCGAACCGGTCCTCTGGCGACGAAGGAGGGTGAGGATGATTCGCCTCCCCGGTACGGAGCACACGACGATGACGACCTCGCAGACAGCGAGTCCGAAAGTGGACAAACCGGCCGACTGGAAGGTATGCAATTCACTGGCAATGATTTCGAGCTCGACGAGGAGAGATGCTACCCGCTGAACATCAACGAGGACCCCTCCTGGTCCTTCAAGCGAGTGCCCGAAGCTCACGACCTCGAACAGATGACAGCCCATCCTCCGGGATCTTTCTCTAACGGCATCCGCGATGATGACGATCTTTTTGACGACAATGATAGCACTGTGGCCGTGGGCGACGGCGACTTGGATGATCTTGATGCCCGTCTGCTCGATCTGAAAGACTCCCCTCCAGCTGGGCGCCCACAGGGTTTCAAGTCCGGTCCAGGTTCCGAGACCGATCCCTCTTTCGAAGATATTCCGCCCTTGATGGAGGACAATTCTGATGATGATCTGCCCGTTGTCGAGCTGCGTGTGGGTGATGATGACAAGATGGTCTCCGACTAATGGTGGAGAAACAAAAGTGCGATTGGCGCATTCGGCGTTCGGGTACATACAAAAAAAGACATGAAGGGGTTGATCTTTTTCATGGGTCCCCTCACACTTCCGACAATCATCTCTGGTGATGCTGTACGATGGCAATCTGCCATGCTGTTCTGCCTACTCTACAGTCTTCTTTCCTTTCTTCTGCGTTCATGTGTATGTTATGATAACTACCTAGATGGTCCTGGCGGCATGGCCGGTCATTTGTGTTCTTTACATCTACGAGTTGATGCGGTTGCATCGCATATGGGAGGAATTCGCCTTGGTTTGATGGCTTCTAGATTACTGTCCCTGTTCCAGTTAATTTCTAGATGTCTAGTGTGGAATGCATGCCTCCAGCTTTCATCCTGTCCTTCCTCTTTGTGTATGTAGGCTCTTTCCTCTCAACTCTTCCCTTTCCTTCCCATTTCCCTTCTCTCTTTCCTTCCTCCCTCTCCCTCTTCCTTGTCTTCTTTTCTCTTTGTTCTCTTCCTTATCAGCCTCTTCCTTGTTTGCTCAATGGTCATGGTTTCGAGCTATACCATTCGCCCAACCTCCACCATCCTCTACAGCGAAGATTCCTTCATCTCGATCAACCGAGCCTCCACACCAAAGATGCCTCAAATCCAGGTCATCGTCCCTTCGATTCCTGGATCTCATGACAGAAACAACCGTCCAAACCTGCCCTCAGTGGAACGATCCCCCGTCCAGCAACCCATCGACGCATCCTCTACAACGTCAAGCCTCTGCACCTCCATCCGCAACCGCGCCTGTGTTCTCAGCGAGAGTGAGATCAGCGTTCTTGATCTGGGCCCTGGGCTTGCCCCTGACTATATGAGGAACTCAGAGTATGCGAGACTCTTTGCAGATACCACTGAGGAAGGGCCGGAGTCGTTCATGCTAGCTCCGTCGCACTTGACGGAGGCGCTTGTGCCTGATGCTCCTCTTCAGCGACGCCGGGCCAAAGCTATGCCCGCTACTCGGCCTTCTGTTCCACGGTCTGAGGACTCTGACTCGGTCGCAGTCACCTCCGACAGCATGTCCTTCAGCAACGAACACCCGCTTCGTCTTCGGGACCGTCGACACAACGACATTAGTATCCGTGCACACTCAAAAAAATCCCCCGCTGCTCGGCACACCCGATTCATGGGGTATGGATATGGCTATGGAGGGTATGGACAGGACCAGTTCTTCATCCTAGCTGACGAGGAGCCAAACTGCGAACCTCGTGCCCTCTCCGTCCCACAGTCTCCCAGGTCGTCGTCTCCTTCATGGCCGGCTGTTCATCGCTCCAAGAGTTCGCTTGGGGGTATGTACCCCGAGATCCTGGCTTTGCGATATGGCCTTCCAGCCCCTGTAGGCCGGCAAGAGGAAGAGGAATTGTTTTCGGGGGTGGTTCTGGATGACGAGCTCATTGATGATTCGGATGACTGGTTTTGACATGGCTCTTCTTTGATCGACTCTTTAGGATGCGGCAAGACGAATTATCCAACGTCGGACGACGTATACGGTTTGATGAACACGGCTTTGCATGGGTGGCGCGGCTTTTTTTAATGAAATTCATTTTCGGAGTTGACTAGGCGGCTCTCGGTTGCATTATGATATCCAGGGGACGGGAGGGAGTGCGCATCGTTACGGCGGACCTACACTTAGGACTGCATCTGCATATCATCATAAAGTTATGACTTTAGCATGCATGCACTTAGTTTATATCGATCAGTTACAGAGCATAACACAGAGCTTATCTGACGTGGAGTGGTAGTGTTGTGTGGCAAAAGCCCATGTCTATTCGTCTATACTGGTCAGCCGCGGTGTGTAGTATGTACTCCCATGAAGCACAAAATGTCAAAATATACCGCAGCGTAAAACAGGAAAATCGAAGACGGCAATTCTATACCCGAATGTGCGGACGCCGGTAATGCAGAAAGAAATAGAGAAGCAAAGAACTGAAAACTCCACCGAGTGGAAACCCATGAGAGTTCGAATATGACGACAAGTAAAAAGGTCTATCGGTGCAAATGATAACAATCGTTGATGACTTTTGGGATGAGCTCGCGTAGGAAGGAATATCGGCGCGGCAGGGATAGGTTGGATTAGGTCGAGATTAGCTGTTTCTTTTCGCATGAATTGACTGTCGTGGACGAAGTTAAACATCGAGCCGAATTCGAAGTAATGACGCGTGTGCACTGATCACGGCATGGCGACAGGCCACCCTTCGACGTAGATCAGAGGATTAAATCCAAGCATAGCATCCTGTGAAACAAGATGTGTCAGATACGGAGGTCTAATGACGTGCCTTGCCCAAGTGGGGGGATATTGAAGGAGGATCGGCAGGAACAAGCATAATGTGTCTCTGTCCATAAGCCGACTAGGGAAATGTACTTACCGAGAACGCGATGCCAACAGTGGTATTCACTACAGAAGACATTAGCATATGTCGTTGCGGAGGGATCACGAGGGCACGCACAATAGTGGTAATATAAGACGTCAGTGTCGCCATCACGGAGCACGCCTTGGCCGCCGGGGGCATAAACATCTCCATTGGAGCCGTAGACGATGGTTCCGCCCCCGTCAACGAGATCTGTGCCCGTTTTGTCAATAAAGGGACCTCGCGGGCTGGTGGATCGGCCGACACGGATGCTGTATCTGGGATAGATGTTAGTATATGGGTTGTGACAGAGTGTTGTACATACTCCTGCCCTGCGGGTGGGAGCTTGTCCTCTCGCAAATCGCAACATCGGCCGTGGCTGAACCATAGATAGTAGTAACCACTGTGGTACGACATAAAAGCGCCCTCGATAGCATGCGGGCCTGTCGGATCGCCGCATATCATATTGGCGTTCGGGTTGGGCTTGCTGAGCGCTACAGGCTCATAGGCCAGATGGCGCACCTCTGACTCGGCCGTGCTGGCAGGACCCAACAAATCAGGCGTCAAAGGAACCTGGTAAATGCCGGTCCAGTAGCTCCCGAAAGAGAGATATCCCTGCCCATCGTCGGCAATTATGACACTGGGATCAATCGTATTGGACTGGTTGTATGGATAGAGGCCGGAGTCCTCCCCTGTGCCGGATTGCACGACAACTCCATAATCCTGCCAATTTCCAGGACCCGGTGAGGAGGATATCGCCACCCCGATCGCACTGTCCCGGCAGCCAGCCCTGCTGACACTGTAGAAGCAATAGTACGTCTCGTCGACGGCGATAACGGACGGAGCCCACGGCACGGCACGATCGCCTTTATCAATCATACTGTTGCCATCCATAACACTGCCGATCTTCTGCCACGGTCCAGCCATGCTGGGCGCAGTGTGGATGAAGATATGCTCTCCGACATTGTAGAGATAATACTCATCACCAACACGGATGATAGTGGGATCATGTGTGTGCTGCTGCGTCTGACGAGTCGGAGGAAACACCGATGTAGTCTGCTGCGTATCCGGGATCTGCCTGATGCTCAAACCAAACACAACCGAAAAGAAACATACAAACGCCAATAGCGGAAGCATTTTGACCCAGCGTCGAGGAAGCCCGTGAAGCCAAAGAGAGCGCAAAGACCACCCCTGGCTCTGAAAATTGTCAGCCCATCCCACGGGCGGCATCACCGGCCGTGATAAGGGCGCACTCCTGGCAATCATGGCGGGCCAGGTCACTCATCGTTTGCAGTCGGGGGACGCACGGCGGGACCCGTCTAGGGCCGGTGGGTGCGCGGGGCGGGACGAGAGGACGCCGGGAGGGATGCAACGGGGTCCACTCGGCCTGTCACTGGGGAGCATGCCTGTAAGGCGTTTGGAATGCGTCGAAGATCGATCGATGCTTCGATGGGCAGCAGCTTGATCTGGCCGAATGCGGAAATACCGCGCAGTGCCCGCCAGACTAAGTATTCGGATGCGCAGACAGCCAATGCAGACATTCAGTATGGCTTGATGTCTGACAAGTGGCGCAGCGATCACTTTGCTCGTCCTCGAGTCGATATGCAAGGGCGACAGGAGGGAGGTGAACGGCGGATATGGTGGATTGCGGCTTCTGTCGATCCTGCGGGTTCCACCGGCAGGAATGCGGTGACAGGCAAGACAGCGTCGCAGTCCAGCTAAGACAAAGCCATTATGCTGTATATGTGGAGTATAATTATTATTATTGGAATGCATTCAGCTACAGCTAGCTAGCGAGCTATACGGGAAGAAATACACAACAAATCTATCGTGCCACGATTTTCTGCGTTTCATCTCGAGCTTCCGTCCAAGTCTCCAGATTCTTCCGCGCCCAGTCCAAGTGGCACCGCGCATATGCGACCTATATAATCAATTTGGTTAGCCTCAATCGGGACCCGGCGGGAAGTGGGTGCCCTGCATACCATGTATCGCCGCAGATCGACTTCTTTGTCCTTCTGGAAGCGTTTGAGATCCTGGAGCACCCCGGCACTGGCATCTTTGACGTCTTTCTCGGACACCTCGAGTGCTTGTTCCAACTAGAGACAGGTGAGCATCGCCAAGCCATCTGAAACAGATTTGGAAGGCCCACATACCTGGATAAGACTCTCCTTGGTCTTCCCAATCTGGTCCCGACGGGTTCGTTCCGGGTCCACGTCTGCGAAACCATGGATCGCGTGGCTGATACGTCCAAAGATCTTGTTCGCGACGAACGTCCCGCTGGACGATTTGCGATGTGCCGGGGAGGCGGACGGTGACGAGTCGGGCCGCCCGTGCCCGGCTCCTGGCGACATGGGTGGGGAGCTGATTGACTCGCCATGGGTGGGCGGGAATTCCGATTCGCCTGAAGCTTCAGCTGTGCTTCCGGCTTCGCTGCTCACGGTGGACGAAGTGGACAGTGAGCGTTGAGGCTTAGGACCTCCGGCGGGAGCGCTACGGTTGAGATATTGCTCAATGCGTTTGGCCTCCAGCTCACTTCGTTCGAGGGAGTCGAGAAGCGTTTTCTTCTTCTCTAACTCGTCACGAGTCATCTCTTGTTGGACTCGCTTAAGCACCCGGTATCGCAGAACTCCGCGCACCACACTGGCAAACTGCGCACTCTCACGCATGGGCTCGGAAAAGCTCGCGCTCAGAGCCGATGATAGTTCTTCGGTTTCAATGTAAGAAGTATCCGCAGCCTGACCGATGCGCTCCACTGCTGCGGCCACTGTCGGCGACTGCTCTGATAGGGAAAATCCATTGTAGCGTGCGCCAAG
Organism: Penicillium riverlandense; assembly: GCF_028828495.1. Classification (NCBI taxonomy): domain Eukaryota; kingdom Fungi; phylum Ascomycota; class Eurotiomycetes; order Eurotiales; family Aspergillaceae; genus Penicillium; species Penicillium riverlandense. The sequence continues at coordinate 3,024,496 of NW_026643195.1, forward strand.
CTCCATCAGATCAGCAGACAGCGAGGACAGGTGCGATAATGTTCGACGGTTGACTTTCTCAATGTTGCCCTGCAATAGCAGCTCCAGCTCCCGGGTGGAGGCCTCAAAGTTGATAAAGTATGGATCCAGCTCCAGTTCGCTCAGCTTCCGTGACTCAGGCGGGAAGCGGCCTAGAATTTCGGGGCCGGGTATGGCCGGTGGAGGTCCATCGGTCGATTCAGAAGGTGAGGTAGGAGATGCAGGAGTCGTGGTGACTCCACCGGTTGCCTTGAGCTTTGCAGAGGTCGATGGAATTGGCAGCCAGCCGTGGGCCGCCGTCGGATGAGCGGGATCCAGAGGGGGCGCTTTGAGATTGTTCTTAGGGACCGAGGAGGCGGGATGAGCGAGTAGCACCTCACCCTGATGATACACAGATTAGTAGATGACATGCAATCTTGCCGCGGCAACACTTACCCAGCTCACGTTCGGGTCGAGGAACCTCCACCACACCCCGTCTTCGCGGATCTCTTTCATGCGACGACACCGGTTCAAAAACACGGCCAGCATGCGTTTCCGGAGCTCGATGATTGCGGTATCTTCCTTGGCCTTGGTGGGTTTGGCGGCGTAGTCGGCCATACTATGCTTTTCCGGGATTGGCGGAACGATTAGAGTCGGATGGAGATTGACGAGGGTTTGCCGTAGTGATGCGAATTCGGAGTAACGACGACGAACTTCGAGGTCCTATTGTCACAAGTTTCAGCTCAGCCCCGTTCCTCCCAGCTGGACCACCATGCATACCGCCGTCCGGATTGTGTAAACGATATAACCCCCGCCCCCTTCATGATTCTTGCCTGCATCAGTGATGAGGATGGGGGCCTCCGGGTTCTCATAGAGGATCTGCTCGACGCGACTGTCGTACACGCTCTTCCGGGGGTATTGTTGGCTGGCGGCGGCATAATCAGCCGCGTCCTCCTCGGCTTCCGGGTCGCTGAGATCATCTGCACGAGAGAGGTAGTCGGGTGGGTCGAGATCGGAGTCTCGACTGGAGGGAGGAGTGGGATCGTGGGCGTCGAGAGCTAGGCAGGTCAGCTTGATTGCATTCCAGGCAGACAGGCAGGCAGGGCGGCAGCTGCAGCTAGCTTACCGGGGGAGAGGGCAGCCGAATGAAGCGAGTCCGACAGATGGGACTGGTCAAAGGCCCCGTAGGGGTTGTTGTCCTCGTCGTTCCACATCTTACTGGCAGAGAGGAAAGTGAAGCCAAAGACAACCAGAAAGGCCCAGCTCCGATGCCTGGGGATCTGCGGGGCGCCCAACGTCACTGACTCCGGGACGGGAGAACGACCATTTGCGCCAGTCTCTTAGGTAAGCAGAAGTATAACTAAGTTAACATTTGATCTAGTTACCACTGGTTGTAGATCTGCTCCGTCTGCCCCCCCTTAACCTCCTGATCCCATGCAGTATTTGTATTCCCACCTGCCTCCTGCGCCCACGCATTGACGGCGTTGTTGTGTATATCCTGGTTGTCGGGTTTGTCCCACCCCTGATCCGATGCACCCTTCGTAGGAGTCCTCGATCCGACCTGCCGATTAGCAGGCGACTGTGCCCTGGAAGGCTGCTGCTGTTGAACGTGGTCTTTTTTCTGCTGGTTCTGCTTGCCCTTTTGCTGCTGCTGCTGCTGCTGGTTTTGTTGCTTGTTCTGGCTCTTTTGCTTCCCCTGCTGGTGGTTCTGTTGATTCTGCTTCTGCTTCCCTTGCTGCTGATTGTATTGCTGGTTCTGCTGCTTCGGGCGTGTATCTCGTTCCGGTATGCGATCTCCCGGTGATCGGAACTGTCGTAGAATCACATATTCGGGCTCGCGCAGTCTGGGCTGGGGCTCGACACGGACGGCGCGCACCCAGCCGCGTCGATCGTACCGAGGCAGATATGACCCATACTCTCCCCGTTCCACATCATGATCACGACGGTCTAGAGTCAGTCGGCCATGGACTTGGCTGATAAAAATCCCGGTGCTCACGCGGTGTCGGTACCAGCAGTAAATGGCCCAGCCGATGCCGACCACGCCCAGCCCGACTCCAATGATTGTTGCGATGATCTCGTTTCCTTGCATGGGGGGATTGATCTGCTTTCTGTCAGATGGAATAATATCAGCTGAATGACGAAAGAACATACCGAGCGTTTTGTCCGCCTGAAAGGTCAGACGTGCTGACAGTCCAGATGCCCGATAGATTCAAATTTCGTGGAAGCCAACTGTGGTGAATAAGACGATTGAGATTGTACTCGGCAGATAGCGTGGTGATATGGTGCATGAGAGATGGGTGGTGGTTGAAGCAGGGAACAGGAAAAAAGGCAGGGAGTATTCAAAAATCGCGACCAGGTCCAACCCACCGTGTCTATTTGCATTGCCCTCTATTTTACTCTTTCCTATCTATACATTTTTAAGTCCAGCTCCCAGACCCTGCCGAATCCTTGACAGCCACTCATGGTGAAACGAGGCCTTTTCTCCTATTACCCAGAGAGACTGCATCTGCCTGCGCAGCTCGTCCTGCGCACCGCCCATATAGTTTGGCAAAGGAAAATTCTCCGACACCAGGACAGAGGCAATTCCAATCAACCGCACTCCTAAAGTAAAGGTCTCGGGCTTTGAGATCCATCCCAAAAGTCCATCTTGCCCGGCACTTTCGCCGGCGAGTTCGGTGAGATACGCTAATCCCTGGGAAGCCCAGCACGCAAGATCGTGCACGACGCTATCCTTGTATGCGGATTCCTTGAGGCGCAAAAGTGCTGGCGCCCACACGTCAACTTCTCGAACCCCGTCTATGAACAAGTTCTGCTTTTCCTCCATGAACAAAACCGTGCTTTCCTTCCGATGTTCTGCCACTATATCCGACACGGACAGCAGGCGTGATCGGGTGTCAGAGGCACTGAGGCGAGGCTGCTGTCCAGTGATGTATCGAACCACAGACTCAGTGAGCGTAGGAAATTCGGCAAAGTTATTGGCGATGAACTCGGCCAAAAGTGCACTGGCATTCAGCGGCCCGAGAGCGACAGCCGCCGCTGGTGATACAGATGAATAGGATAAGGCCCAGGACGCGGTAGCTGCAGCCATGTCGCGAAGCTCCTCATCATCGTCATTGAGCATGTCGTATAGGGCAAGGTATATGTCCAACAAGATGGGGTCAACTCTCGGTGGGTAATTTGGGACTCGCAGGATCCTGGAAAAGCTGCCGAGAGACGCCACTGCAGCATAGCGAGACGTGAATTCCTATTACGGATCTCCTGTCAGTGCTGAAATATGCAACACACCATTGGTTTACTCACGGTTTCTTCACTCAGGGCAGATCGCAACTTGACAGCCCAGCCGCGAAGCTCTGCATCTAATGATGATGGAGACTGCCACTCTCCAGAAGCGATACTGATCGTCAGAAGGCACCCACGGAGACGAAGTTCTGCGTCAGTTGCGTCTCGGTTCCAGAGCTGGATGTTGGACTCGGGCCGGAAGCTCCCCCCAATCTTCTCCCATGGCAAACCCATGCCTTTGACAGTATCCAACTCAGACACTAGCAACCCTTCAAGAATAGAGGCCAGATTCGATGCCGCCGCTGTCTTGATATTCGGAGGGGAGTCTGCGAGAATCGCAGAGGCGTAAAGAACAGCCAGGGGCTTTCTGTATCTCTTCTTTCCACCAAGGCGCTCCTCAAGCTCCTCCAAAATCCACCTAGCAGCGTCGGCGTCGAATGTTGTTACCCCAAGATAAAATTGAGTAAGCTCTTCCCATTTTCCTGAAACGAGCATCTTCAATGTCATGTACCAGGCAAGCGCTCTTCGAAGCAAAGATGATGCACGGGTCAAGCTGGAGATGTTCCAGCCAGGACGGGAGGCATCGAAGACATGAGTTAGAATGCCGTGGAGATCAAATTCCTGAAGTACCTCATCAAGAAAGGATGCAGTTTTAGCTTCGATTTCTGCTTTTAATGCCCGTTCCACTGCATCATTCAGAATCTCAATAAGAGCGGTAGCGACAGCTGGAGACCTGGCCAGCGGAAGGATGGATGCAAAGACTCGACGTATTGTTTCCAGAAATCCTTGAATATGCGTCGTCCAGTACACGTCAGTGGTAGACGAGAAACGGCGCAGAGAGTATCGAACACAAAGCGCTATTCCATGAAGATAATTTTCCGTGGCGGCTGATGGTGAAATTTCCACAAGGCTGGACACATCCTGTAAGATGTTGTTACGAGTGAGAAGAGAGGCATACACGCGAGCCGCATGTTCCCTAATTCCCCAAACAGGGCTCTTCATATGCTCGAGGACCAATGCGCGCAACATTGTGTCATGGTTGTCAGAGAATGTCGGGATTTTCTCGCCAACCAACTCCAGGGCTGGGAAGACACGCTCAGTCACAATATCTGTACTTCCTCCCACAGCAGACGCATTGTCTTCGGTAGGGGTGAGAAGACGGGACAAAAGCTCAAGAAGACCCGGGTACTTCGGAAATGAAACTCTGGCACCAGGCTCCGAGCCAGAACTACCACCGAAGCCTAATCCGGTCCCAGAAACCAGACGGCACATCTTACTCAACAAGGCACGGAAGAGCATCAGGCCTGAATTCCGAAGTGCCCAACTGTACTGTTGTTAGATATAACGTGTTTTCTGATGTGAAGCCTCACTTACATTGGCGATCCCAGCCGATCCGCAGACAGAGTAAGAGCTGACATGATAAACTGTTCAGAATATTGGCCAAGCTTGGTGCTTGTGAATATATCTTTCAGGCAATTCATTGCGTGAACTTGAGGCAGCTTCAAATACTGCTGGTCTTTGTCGTACTCCACAGGAAGACGAGAGATCTCGTGGAGCTCCTCCATGGCTTCGTTGAAGAATGTTGTGGCTGGATCGGAGCACAGAATACCGGTAATCAATGCTGGCAGACCAGCAGATCGGCGTGTAAGCTTCGAGGCCGATTCAAATATGGTTGCTTTGGCTTCCTGGTACCATTGCCGAGGAAGTTCCCGAATTAAGGGATTGTCGGACTTGCTGCATCTTTCACAGCAGGTAGCGAACGTCTGTGAGACGGTCGAGAAGGCACCGCGATGGCGCAGCTCGGCGAGTTGTGTGAAACTTGCTCGGCCCACTTTCTCGAAATCGGTTCGCTGTAGTCCATCATCCCCCGGTGGGCCGTATGTCTGATTGACCATCGTAGCATGAAGCAACATACTAGACTCACGGAGTGCTCTCCAGGAATACGATAAAATATCCTTGGGTCCCACTGAAAGATCTTCGATGGGCTCGTCGGTGTGGCCTTCGGGTGAGTCGATGCACAGCACCGGCTTGACTTCCAGCCATATCTTATCGCATACAGCAACAATTCGATCATGAAAAGATCTCCAAACAAGAGAACCATATCCAGCTGATACCAAGGCTTGGAAGTTGGGCGTCAGAACGATATATCTCAGTCCAGACATGTAGCCGTGAAGTGGCGCCTCTCGCATGGAAGAAGTGAAAATTCCCTTGGGAGATGATAGTCGATCTTCCAGTCTTTGCAGAATAGTGTCAACGACTGAGACTTTAGTTGCCCACCAACTCGAACCAGCAGAACCACTGTCTGAAGCGGCACAGAAGATAACATGATATAGACGAGCCACCGTGTCGGCATTGTCGGCCCGGCTTGTGTTACTTGCAATACACTCAGCACGAGAAATAGCATTCGTCAGTTTCAAATTTGCACCAGGTTGATCGTTGGCCCTGTTAGATAGACCACTCATCAAAATATGCTGAGGGCACTGGTTCACTATCGACAACGACGTTGCTCGCACCTCCTCGAAGGGATCAAGGAGCAGGTCCAGGAGAAGCCGGAGCAAACCAGGGTGGAAAATTTCCATATGCACTTTCCAGCGGTTTTCAAGTTCCGACTTCACCGGTTTGATGTCAGTCCGAGAGTCCAGGCCAGATTCGATCAACATCCTCAGTGCTTTCAATGCTGTGATGTGACGTGCGTACGACGCCGTGACACAAAGGTCTCCTTCCAAGAAGTGAATATAAGCCATGAGGAAGGACTTCGTCTCCTCATCAGTTTTGGCGAGGTCGGGAACCTGTTTCCTAGGAACTGTATTTTGGGCTTTTGCAGAATCACGCTTCAAGATTCCACCTTTGAGACGGACAATAAGCTTTCGCGTTAAGCTCAGCATCTCGCCTCTCGTGTAGGAATCCGAGTCGGCGTGCATGGATGGCAGCCCTCGAAGCATGGCTTCAAAAGCCGCCGGCGTGAGCGGCTTCGTCGTTGAAACGGCGGTGATGAGCAGAGATAAGGCAGCAAGTCGAATACTAGGCTCCCGGTGGAGCAAGAACTTGCCAATAACCTCGCTTCTCAGCACGAGTGTCGACTTAGCACAATCTGCAAACCCACTAGGGTCGGAGAGACCGTCTATCAATGGTTAGTCTAGACCATCCATGGCAAAAAGCATTCAGCTCTTACGGTCATCATGGACAAGATTGATTTTCTTTCCAACTCGAAGAGTAGCAAACAACAACATGTACTCGTCGAGCGGAGCCTCTGACATATCGCCCTGCAGCAGGCTTTTCAAAGGGAGCGTCTCGACAAAGGTCCGAAACCCACTAGGATCAACTGTGAATAAAGGCTCCAAAAGCTGGTTGCACTGTGTTTCGAGAGTATTCATGTTCTGAAGAACCAAGTGCCTGGCAGGGGTGACCCAAATAGTCGACAGTTGTCGCTGGGACACTTCGGACACAGCTTCGGTTTTCATCCTTTGTAAAAAGGCTTTCAACAGCCCACCTGATGAGGACGCCATTTCCTTGTTGTTGGTTTGAGTGAGGAGTCCGAAGACGAAGACCCTTGCCGCCATTTCGTCAGACAACTCGTCCGGCTTGATACTGCTGGTGGGTTGAGTGTTGAGAAATAGGGCAAAAGAGTCCTTTCCAAAAGCAGAGACGCATCTTTCCATGTTTGGTGCGAGCCACTGACCTGCCAACTGGAGGAGCTCGGAGGGGAGAATGGCACCTTTGCGAACGAAAAGCTCCAGACACACCAGACAGCCTTTCAGCCGCGATCTCGGTTCACCGAGCACAATGCTAGGAATGACAGCCTCCACAATCTTGGCCTGGATCAATGTGCGGCTGGGTCCGTGATAATGCTTAGCCAGAATGGAGGTTAGTGAAGCCAACAACTGCCTCAAAGGCTTCGGCTTGGCATCTTCGTATCGATTCAAGAAGATATCGAATAGTGCTAGCCAGTTTTCAGATGTCAGTATCAAGCGCTTAGTCTCCTCATTTTGGGAATTGATCGATGAATCAATAAACGCAATGACCGCGGTGCAAGCAGCCGCGGTATGCTGATGCGAGAGGGACGGAGTCGATAGTGTTTGTAGCAGAGACTTCCACACCCGGCTCACTTTCCTGTCAACAGAGTTAGGATTTGATTCTGCATGTTTTTGACTGAACCTTACTGGTTATCCTCGCAAGTCAATGTGTACTGAACGAGCGGGCCTCGGGCGATGTCTTGAAGTATCTTCTGGGGCATAAATTGTACATTTTGTGCGATCTCATCCATGCCGATGGACACGGTGCATGGTGCACCGTTGGAAGAATCCTCATCCATCAAGACGAAGGACATACATCGATGTCACTCGATGAATGATTTTTGGATGTGGGCTACCCCATCGGGCCTAGTGTCGGCCGTACATTCTTCCGGGCCCAAGTCACGGGACTCGAAGTTTTTTGCTGGGATCGCGAAAAGGCGGAAAGCAAAGCTGGTGATCCTCTTGTGTCCTTCGTACCTTCCTTGACCTCCCCTCGCCCCCCTCCTTCGTCTCCTTTCATCATCACAATGCCCATCTGGGACTCGCTCGGCGGTCGCAAACAAACCCAGGGCTCCGAGTCCTACGACCCTTCCACCCACCAGGATGCCACCTCCTTCTTCTCCGAGGTCGCCATTCCCGACCCGACGAAACTGCACCCTCTGGCTGGCTTGAACCAAGACACGCTCGACTATCTCACCCTCGAAGACTCTGCCCTCGATGAACTCCCCGGCTCCCGATCACTTCTGCCATCCCGGGGCTGGTCCGACGACCTGTGTTATGGTGCGGGCACGACCTATCTCACCGCACTCACCCTCGGGGGTGCATGGGGCCTCGCGGAGGGACTAAACAAGACACCTGCATCTGCGCCACCGAAGATTCGTTTAAACGGCGTCCTCAACTCGATTACCCGCCGCGGCCCGTTCTTGGGCAATTCCGCCGGTGTCGTGGCTATGGTGTACAATGGTTTCAACTCAGCCATCGGATACGCGAGGGGCAAACATGATGCTGCTAACAGCATTACGGCGGGTGCTCTGAGCGGGATGCTCTTCAAGAGTACGCGTGGTTTGAAGCCTATGATGATCTCGGGTGGAATCGTGGCCACCATTGCTGGTGCTTGGACCGTACGTTTCCCTCCTCTTTCTGGCTAAATCTCCTTCTTTAACATCCTCCTCTAGGTCACGAGAAGGGCCCTGTTTTAAATTTCTGGCGTTTGTCAGTTCTGATCTAGCAAACTTTCCGGTCGTCCGAACTTCCGTATCCTCGACGCCCTCCTTCCACGACCTCTTATTATCGGCGAACCACACCAATCTCCCTTTCTCTTTCGCCCTGCGATGTATAACTAACAACGGCTTTTGATTATCCCCAACCGATCTCTTCACTCCGGCGCTCAAAGCATCCATGTTTCGCATTTTTGTGTGGGTTGGTAACGGGGTGTGTTACTGGATTTGTACTTTTTTTTATTTCCTCTGTCTGTGTACATAGAAAAGTCTCATGCATATCTGGGATCGATTCGCTACGACGTTCCAACCGGCGTCTCTCCAGTGACGTCTCCTTAATTTGCCAGGGACTTGAATAGAGATATCTTCTTGCATCTGATCAAAATCTCCTATGGGTCTTGGCTGTAATATTGTACAGCAGGTCCTGGCGGGAGATCCAGCTATTCTCCGCAAGCCTTCAATTATCTTGCACATTACTACTATACAGTTTTTTCCGCTTTTGTTTTACCCGGCATCCCGTAGTCTCCAAATTAAACAAATGAGTGCGCAGTGAGTGGCCTTGCGATTGCCCTACCGGGCTGCAGAGATCGGCATGCCGTGTCCCATCTTAGCCTCGACCACCCCATGTCAATCTGTCAAGGGAAGTTGAAACACCGAAAAACCCCATGGCGAATTTCGGGTTTGTAAATTCTGCACAATGAATGGTTATTGGTGTGACAGATTGCTAGTTAGCGATGCAAGGATCACCATGGATATCCGGAGTAATATATATATCAAGAACGACTGCAAGCGATAACAATTTATAAATATGACAAACTCGAGCGACATATGCTAGAGTGCATCCACTGGCAATTCTCATGTCAATTAAGAATGTCTTTATAGACTATAGTACAATGTAAGTACATTTTGCCACCAAACTCGGTGAGATTTTTCTCACTCTAAACGGGCACTATGAGTACCCCCCAACGCCATTACATATTAGTCCATGGCCCCTGATCTGCCCGACGCGCTCTAAAGTCTATTTACTCCTCGCCAATGGCCATTGTTGTGAGCAACAATTGGCTTCGAGCCCTAATGTAGATCCCAGCGACCCGGCGAGCGCCGAGGAGCGGGGACTCGCCAGAACAATTTTATCACGTAGCTCCGAAACTTCATCCTCTTCCGGTTCTCCACCCTAGCCTTGTGATGAACGATATTCCTACAACGAAGAATGTGAAGACCCGCAAAGCGCGCAGCAAGACCTTTACAGGCTGCTGGACCTGTCGCGCTCGCCGGGTCAAATGTGACGATGTGCACCCTCATTGTCTGCGGTGTCTACGCAGTGGATGGCAATGCCAAGGCTATGGACTGCGATTGGGATGGTCCCCGGCCCCGGGCAGTCGATCTCATCGCCGCCAGCTGTCACTGGATCCACCGCCAGCGTATAGCATGTCTGCAGCGGCTGTCACGGCGTTGTTGGCCGAGCTAGATGGCTGCTCTGCGGATGGCGGCGCACAACAGCGAGGGCCTTTCTCGGTGTTCTCCGCATCAAGTGCCGACCCGAAAGATACAGAATGCATCAGGTATTCGAATTCAACGCTTGTTCTCTCTAGCTCGCATGAGCATAGAGAGGGAAAGGACCAGAGAATCCCAGAGCCTGGCGCAGGTGATTCAACAACAGGCACTGGAGATAGTGACCAGTCTTCTTCACTTGCATTGACATCGGAGGAGTCCTACACCACAGAGTCGTCATCAATCGCTGAAGATGACAGACGGATACTTCCAAATCCACCCGAACCTGTCACAACGGTAGACGAAGATTCTCGAATCGCCACTCTCTCATTCACGATCAACCAAAAAAGTCACTTCGAAAATCTCTACCCTGATCTTGACAAACAACTTGCATTGATCAAACATTATGAAGGGAGTTCGTTAGGTTTGTCGCCTTCGACTGCCTTGAATCCCTTTCCACTACCGCGAGCCGAGACTGAACTGGTCCACCACTGGGTTGTCTTTCTCAGCGGAAACATGCTTCTGATCGACACCCCAGATAACCCCTGCCGGACGGTATTCATGCCAATGGCCCTGAAGGGACTTGGTGCTCCTACGACCGAATCAAATATACACCTGTCCATATTCCACGCCATCTGCGCCTCTTCTGCCTTTAGTCTCTTTCATATTCGCAAAGACACTCGATATCAGTCCCTCGCGGTGAATCACGACCAGCAGGCTCTGCGTCATCTACGATGCAACTTGCAACGAGCACGCCGAATAAATGAACCCACGTTGGCAGCAATACTCTCCTGTATCACAGCTGAAGCCATGTCTGGTCGACGAAGTCGATGGCGGGCCCATGTGGCCGGTGGACTAGGCTTGCTAGAAAATGAGGTTCATGATGAATGGTTACGCAGTACAACCGCTTCTCGTTTACTGAAAAGCTACCTATCCCTATCATCACTTTGCAGCTTGCCTATGTCATCGCAGCTCGCTTCGCTCCTCAATGAGCCTTCCGAATCACGGCACTACTTAGAACGATCCCATGGGGTTACCACACAATTAGTTCAGTTCCTCGCCCATGTGAATGCACTCATCGACTCCCACACTGCAATACATGCTGATATGTTGGATCGTCTCGAGCTGGAACTCTATCTCAATTTTCCGTGCATGTCCACATCAACTACCAGGGAGTCCATAATCATCCAGCATGCATTGAATGCATTCTACTATGCAACAATTGTATACTTTCGCCGGACTTTACGTCGCGTGCCACTGTGTGATGTCCAAGAATTGGTCGAAAAGGCTATCCAAGAATTGGAAGCCGCCGATGCCTTGACAAACGACGGGGGCGGCTGTGCTTACAATTGGGCATGTTTCGTTGCTGCAGCCGAATGCGAACGGCGAGAGCTACAGACTCGCATGCTGGCTTATTTCGACCGAAAGAGTCGTCACGGTATCCAGAATATCAATGTTCTCTGCGAGATAGTGCTGGCACTATGGCATCGACGAGCGAAAGCCCCACCAGAGACAGATATTCTGTGGCAAGAGATCGCGAAGGAGGCGGACTTTGATATTATGCTTGTGTAGATACAATGTTCATAATAGATACCAATAATCTACACTGTATATCCTCCATCTGCCACCAGTGCTGCTCCACACATGTAGCTGCTCATGGGGGACGCGAGGAACAAGATTGCATCCGAGATTTCCTCGACCTGGGCCGGACGCCCAATGGGCGTCATCTCGAACTGAGAATCCATCGAGCCGGACTGAATCTGCGCGCTGATAATGGGGGTATCTACAAATCTGCGAGACGTCAGTATTTCTTAGTCTTATTTTTCATGGGCATGAATACCCCGGGCAGATAGCATTGATTCGGATACCCTGTCGGGAATACGCTTTCGCGTCCTAGTGCGTGTTAGTGATGAGACGATCGCCTGTACTGATGGACCGTACCATCCTTGTGACGCCGACCACCGCTATAATCCATTAGATTTCGGTCGAACAAGAAGCGGTGCTCTACATACCATGCTTTGCCGCCGTATAGTGAGGAATACTGAAAGGACCCGGAGGACCCCCTACACCAAACATAGACGAGACATTGACGACCACACCACGACCATGACGCAGACCACGCGAGCTGAAGCTATTAGGGATTTTCTTTTTAAAAAGACGATTGATTTGCTCTCACTTCTGACCGATCATCTGTCGGATTAGTGCCCGTTGACAGAGCCACACGCCTGTCTGGTTGACATTGATGACCTTCTGCCACTCTTCCAGAGACATCTCATGAGTTGGGGTCGGTGTGCCACTGATGCCTGCACAATTGATCCCAATGTCAATGCACCCGAATCTTTCCACTGCCTTGCGCAGCGCTTCGTCGACCGACTTTTCGTCTGCGACGTTTACCTTCATGATTTCAACCTGAACATTAGGGTATTGTTTCTGTATCTCATCGCGAGTGTTTTCCAACAGAGTCAGATTGAGATCAAGGAGAGCAAGCCCGCTGATACCATTCTTTGCAAAAGCAATTGATGTGCTCTTGCCAATTCCTTTTGAGTAACTTAGCAGTGCCTCATGCACATTCAGACAGGGGGGATGACTACCTGATCCACCACCGGTGATGAAAGCGGTTCCTTCAACTTGGCACGACATGTCGATCGAATTTGGGTTGGCGAAGGGAGTTGTCAACAGAACTAAATTTGGAGAGACGCGGCCTTTATTGTGCCGGTGTTCGGAATAGCAAACGCGGGGCTTCCACAAAACCTGACTTCGGCTGCTCTTACTCTTGTCAAGGCATCGGATGCGGATACGACATGTTCCGAAGGACAAGACCGCAAGATCCTTTTGAATATAAATGGTAGTTACATAATGTGTTAACGTGAAGATCCGCGGTCCGGACGAGTGGGGCCAGAGTGGGTTCGATATTGAAACTATGTCGCCGTCAGGTTCCTGATCTGTCGGGAACCTACATCGCCGATATCTTCTCTCGAGACTCGGTTTCAACTACTGCTTCGGATGCTGTGTAGCCGTCTGGCGGAAGCCGGCGTAATGAGAACCGCAAATGTCTGCTATCAAAAAGAAGCTATTTTCCTCGATCACGCTTTACTGCTGAATAGCCCCGAAATCATTTTTTTTGTTTCTTTGCCATTGAATATCCTGTTCAGCAAACAAAATGACCCGTTCTGATCCCCAGATCAACATGGACGCCATCGTCATCGGCGGTGGTTTTGGCGGCTGCAACTCTCTCTACAAGCTTCGCAGGATGGGTTTGTCCGTGAAGCTTATCGAGGCAGGCAGTGCCTTTGGGGGCGTGTGGTACTGGAACAGATATCCTGGTGCGCGTGTCGATTCCGAGATGCCCTCGTATCAGTTCAATATTCCTGCCGTCTGGAAAGACTGGAATTGGTCCGAGAGGTTCCCAGGAGACGATGAACTGCGCCGATATTTTCAGCACGTTGACAAGGTTCTCGGTCTCAGCAAGGATACCTTCTTCAACACCGTTGTGACAGGCGTGGAATACGATAATACAACCTGCCGGTGGACTGTTCGCACCAACACCGGACTGCAAGCAACCTGCAAATACCTGATTACCGCTACCGGGTCCTCCTACAAGAAGCATTATCCGCAATTCATTGGCTTGGACACCTATGCGGGCCAGCTTATTCATTCCGCAGACTACCCTGATACTTTGGATGTGAAGGGAAAGCGAGTCGGGGTTGTCGGAAATGGCGCTTCGGGCCTCCAAATCGTGCAGGAGCTGGCCAAACAAGACTGCCAGCTGACGGTTTTCATCCGCACGCCCTGCTTTGCCATTCCAATGAAGCAGCGCAAAATTTCCCTCGAAGAATCCGAAATGCTCAAAGGCTACTACGACGGTCTCTTCGAACGCTCCTATAAGTCAGAAGCGGGATTTCCGCACAACACCCGCTTCCAGTCGGCGCATCAGGCCACTCCCGAGGAGCGGAATGAGCTTTTTGATGAGCTGTGGGAACGAGGCGGGTACAGCTTTTTGGTGTCCAATTACTACGACTTCCTGCTTGATGAAGGGGCCAACTCCATCTTCTACGACTACTGGGTCCAGCAGGTGCGCGCCCGTATGACCGACCGAAAGAAGATGGACATCGTGGCGCCGCTCAAGCAGGAGTATCTTGTCGGAACGAAGCGCCCTAGCTTGGAGCAAGACTACTACGAGATGATTGATTGTCCTAATGTCACTTTGCATGACCTGAAGACGTCTCCTATTGTCGAATTCAATGCCAGCGGAGTCGTGACTCGCGATGGAGACGCGACACAGCATGATGATTTGAATGTTATAATCTTTGCTACTGGCTACGACGCCGTCACGGGTAGTCTGCTAGACATGTCAATCACCGATAAGAAGGGCATTCCGTTGGCGAAGAAGTGGCAGAACGGGGTTCTCACCCACCTGGGAATCATGATTCCAGACTTGCCGAATTTCTTCATGGTCTATGGACCGCAAGCCCCAACATCCTTGGCCAATGGCCCACCGTTCATTGAAATGGAAGTTGACTGGATCTGCAAAGCAATCGGTAAAATGCAGAACGAAGGCCTGAACTCAATTGAGCCCACCCTCTCTGCGGCAGAGGCATGGCGCGACCAGGTAGTTGCCGTGAGCCAACATACTTTGTATCCGAAAACTGACTCATGGTACATGGGTACGAACATCCCCGGTAAACGGCGGGAGCCGCTCATTTACCTGGGTGGTATACAGAGCTGGTGGAAGAGCTGTAACGCGGCCTTGGATCAATGGGATGGCTTTCAGACAGAACGTTGAAATTGATTTTAAAAATGTATTTAGATGTCAATCAATTAGAATTTGCGTTTCCTACTGTACCGAAGCGATCTACTTGATCCATATTGACTTCTCTCTATTTATACTCGAATATTCTATCCAGGCCATCTCAAACCTGTGAGTCTCCACCTTCAGCTCTATCGTTGAAGTCAAATAATACATAATATACCTCCTTGGGCTCACAAGATTGCCAGCGCATTTGGCGGACTTCCTACACTGCCAGGCACATTCAAGGGGCACGAGGTAAAAAAGAAGCTGTAGCGGCCAGCTGCTTTACACTTCTCAGCCAGATCCTTAAGATACCACAGCTCACCCAACGGAAGACCAAACAAGCTGAGACACCACTGGTGTAGAACAAGATGCGTTGGCGGCTTCTCTTCCCCGTCCACTATGGGTGGCATGGCTTCAACTGCAACATTGTCGCTAGCAACCGCTGCAAAATGTTTGTTCCAAAGCCACTTGGCCGTGTCTTTGCTTCCTTCAATGCCACAGTAGCGGGTACCTCCGAAAGCTGCGGCCTGTTCTTCACCTGTCATGTTATCTAGTGCTTCGGTAACGCCGAATCGGATGATCAGAATGTCTCCTGGTTGGAAGATTACTCCTTGGAAGGCAGCTACAGCCTCGATATCGGCAACGCCAATGCGAAAACCGGAGAATGGCGAATATGAGACCCCTTTCGCTTCGGCGTAGGATTTGAAATCGATCAGTACACCTCGGCCCGCTATGCAACCCCGGTCGTGCCAGTCTGGGATAAGGGTTAGAGTATTCAACCTGTCACAAACGTTTAAACCAGGTCTTACGGTTTATCGTTGGAAGTTTCTGGGAAGCTTCTGTCGAATTCTCCAGTGCTTCTACAGTCGGTTTGGCTCCATTATACGCCTTCCCAGTGGGAATATGAAGGAAATGACCTGGGGCATGTTAATGCTTGGGTTCAATCAATAGTTTGGGAGATGGCACGCACACAAACTATCCCACTGGCTGCTGGCTTGCGTATTGAACTCGACCTAGAGAGAATATAAGCGCTTGTTCTGAGCGACAGGAATCGCCAGACCTACTTCGTCGTCAAATCCGAGATGACGACCGGCCTGCTGGTCCTCCAGTTTCATAACTCGATGCGAGAGGCTTTTTCGCCAAAAGTTTGGTATTTTGATGCTCCCGATAGGCCAACTATTTAAGCAAAGTTAATGTCTAATATCGTGATGTCCGTTTCCGGCAGTAACTCACTTCAGCGAAATCGAGACACCCTGATGGACTTCTGTGGCAGCCTCCTGGACGACCTCCGGGGTGAGTAGATTGAGCGTCCCATATACGTCCTTTGTGCCGTCCACATCGAAAACACCCCAAGCACAACCCTGGGGCATGCCTTCGACGGGCGGCAGATCGTCAAAACTCGGAATATGGGGGGCCACCATGGCGTGTGTACCTGGTGCATGTAACTAGCGGTTGTACTTATTATTAACTGGCTGAAGTGAGAGATTCCGAGTGGTACAAGCGTTGAGTTAGGGCTTATCCACCACGCGGGTTCCTCGCTGTGGCCTACCTAAAAGAGCTGCCCCACAATCTGCCTCCACGACAACAACAACGGACAAAGATGACCATGGGCTCCGAAACGGGTGGGAATATTAGCAGTGGATCCGGAACGGTAAGATTGGAGAAATTACGAAGGCATAGGGACCGGAAGCTCCACTGCCGAGGGGCTTTGGGCACGGAAGGATCTAGTTAAGACGGCTCACGTCCTGTCCATCGACTCTTTATTCTACTGTTTGCTACTGCTGCATATCTAAAATGTCTTTGCAATATGATCCAGAATTTGCCAGCCTGGCGGGCCCTGCGTTGCAGCAACTGGCCCAAACACCGAGACCCGCCGTGCACGACATTGCAACCAGAAGGGCCATGATGGAAGCCATGACAAATGAGAATTTCGAACTACCAGACAATGTCGAGAAACTTACTCATCGCGTCCCTGCACCAGACGGCCACCAGGTGACGATTTATCACTTTCGACCCAGGCGCGAGACTCGAGAAGCAGGAGAGCCGGCAATTGTTCACATCCACGGCGGTGGGTTTATCGCTCTGAGCGCAGCGCAAACTTCGGAACCTTTAGCTATCGCAACGGCACGGACCGGTGTGCAGATCCTCACTGTGGACTATCGTCTGGCACCTGAGCACCCGTATCCTGTTCCACTCGATGACTGCTGGGCGGCGCTACAATGGGTTTACGAGCACTCAGGGGAGCTCTCAATCGACCCTTCTCGCATTGCGGTCATGGGGGAAAGCGCTGGAGGAGGGCTGGCTGTAGCCCTGGCTCTCAAGGCGCGGGATCATACTCTTGCACCGCCGCTGGCAAAGCAGATATTGATGTATCCCATGCTGGATGATCGCACAGTGACTAACCACGCTGGTGATCTGGCCTTCTGGACATTGGACGATAATATCACTGGATGGACTGCCTATTTAGGATCGGACGTTGGCACACATAAAGTGGTGCCCTACGCCGCGCCTGCGCGAGTTCAGAGTGTGGAAGGGCTGCCTCCTCTCTACCTGGACTGCCCGCAGTTGGACATTTTTGTCCATGAGGGAATTGAGTATGTGCATCGACTTTTGGCCGCCAACATCCCAACGGAGTGCCATATCTATCCGGGGCTGCCTCATGGCTTTGAGGCACTGGCTCCCTCGGCTAGTATCACAAGTCGTGTAGTGGCTAACCGTCATAAAGCAATGTCGAGTTTCTAGGCGTATGTCCATAGATAAAAAGAATGACGAAAATGAACAGCGATTTATAGGGTTATCGCCGTATGCAGCTAGAGTATTGGCAAGACAGGCCTACAGGGTTTTAATTACCCGTGGATTCGGCTGAAACGGAACGAGAAGATGCCGGGCCCGAGAGGAGAACCTGTTGGTAACTATTATATAAGGCTAGTATTGCAAGCCCCATTGTCAGCCAGAAATATCACCATCAATCCTACCAGTTCCGAAAATGTCTGCCACTCCGAGACCTAGCCAAGATACGTTGCGCAAGGCCATAAACAACCAAGTTGCCATAATCACCGGTGCCGCCAGAGGTATTGGTTTTGCGACAGCCTCCCTCCTTGCACAAAATGGAGCCCGGGTTGTCCTAGTGGATCTGCGGGAAGAAGACCTGAAGAGTGCCTGCGCAGCCATCGGCCCTCAATCAACATATCACGTGTGCGATGTCAGTGACTGGGACCAGCAGGTGGCATTGTTCGACCGAGTCTCCAGTGAAATTGGCCCGGTCGACCTGCTAGTTTGCAATGCGGCCGTCAACCCTGAGATCGCCCTGCTGCAAGCATCCGACGCCCACGCCCAAATGAACTCGCAAGTTCTACACAATTATTTGGCGGACGAGCAAACCGTACACGGTCTCCAACGACCCTCGACAAAACTGTTCGACATCAATGTGAACTCGGTTGTGTTTGGACTCAAGCTCGGAATCCATTACATGAAGAGCCACGGCGGAGGCCGGATCGTGGTCGTTGGATCTGCGGCCTCCTATGTCCCTGTATCCTCGCAACCGCTTTACACGGCGAGTAAGCATGCGGTGCTGGGGCTGGTCCGCAGCACGGCTCAAATTCGCGAGGTCGCACAGTCGGGGATTTCCATCTCCTGGGTTGCCCCATGGTTGACCTTGACATCGATGGTCCAGGGTCTGGAGGCGGCATCTCACCCGGACACGCTGAAAAGCTCCCCAGAAGATGTTGCGTGGGCCATTGCGGCTGCGGCCGTGGCTGAGTCGGGTAATGGCAAGGGCTACTGGGTGCAGGGAAGGACGGTCAGCGAAGTCGAGGGAGCCTATGGCCAGCTGGCTGGAGAGCTCATTCTCCCGGAGAATCGGTTTTAGATTGCATGTTGTTTTTCAGTTTTGCGTAGTGAAATCGTTGTGTTACTCGATCTTGCGTAGGCCCGTAGCAATTGCGATTGCCTCTTGCATGACAGCGGTGATCCTGGACCTCGATTGTTCTCAGCTAAATTTAGCCTCGTATAGCCGAGACAAGGGCGGGACTGCAGAAGATGGGCCCTGTGCTTTCCCCATGGGGAACAGCATCCCCGGCAAGTGGTAGACGGGAGTAGGAGCGTGGCTGCATACAACCCTCCATCCGATGCAGTTGACCTGTACTTCATACTTCCCCACGCCTGCCCCTTTCGGGGGGTTCTCGCCCACTCGGCTTACCCCATCGGGTGATCCAGCTAGTCACCTGACCCGCTCCCCGCGAACTTGTTCTGACTCTCTTCTTTTTCGTCTTGCGCATCTCCAACCTCTTTTTTGTGTCTTCCCACACTGGGGGCGCTCTGCTCTGCTGTTGCACTGGCATAAATTAACGCCCACTCTACATGCTGTCCTGTCCACGCGCCCGCTATTTATAGACCTGTTGGCCCTCAACGGGCCTCCGCGCTAACGGCAAAAACAAGCGGGCCTGGAGGAGGCTGAACGAGCGGACCCTGAACTCTCCGCTCGTCTTCTCACCCCTCCATTATTTATCGCAGCTCATCGAGCAACCGTAGAGCCGCTGTCATTTCGCGGCGTCGCGGTCTTCCCGGTTGCGGTCTAGCGCATTCCAAGCGACAGAGTTACTCGCTTGGCTCGATGGTCGCTGCCGACTCCGGTACGCCGGCCGATAGGTCTGGTTTGACCTACTCGCCCCGTGACTCCCTCAATGCCGCTCCCAGCAGCAGTCATGGCGACCGTACCAGGTCCCCGGAGACGCTCTTGCTTCAGTCGGCCCTTTCAGTAGACGAACTCGCGCCTTCCGTACTGCACCCCGAGTACCAGTTCGCGTCGCCGCTGCCAGAGCTTCAGATCCGTACCGATTTGCCCAGCGTCCGTCCGACCAGCTCAGGCAAAGAATCCGATCCCCTCGCCTCGAACAGCTTGTCGTCGGGGAGCTTCCCGCATCGTACCCCGAGCCTGCGCGCCCTCGCGGCTCCCATTTCGAGTGCCGGATCGTTGTCGCCCGCGTCACTCATGTCATCCCCTCAACTCAACGCCATGGGTGATATCACCCCGCTGCCGTCACCTATCGGCGGTTCGACCCCATGGCGGAGGGGCGACTTACCATCACTCTCACGCACGTCCTCCTTGGCGTCACGGAGCGGGTCCAGCTTGCGGCTCAGCGATTCCTCCCAGATGCTAGGCCCGTCGACTCGGCCTCGCAACAAATCATACACCGGGTTAGAGCAATCCGGGCGAGAGTCGCCGGTTCCAACCCGTGCTTGGAGGGAATCAACCTCGACACATAGTCGCAATCGCAGTCTGAGCGACTATGTGCCTCCCGGTCGTCCGTCTGTTTCCCCGCGACCTATCGCAGTCTCCGGAGCAGGTGTACCAGGTATCACATCGTCCTCGAGTACTGATTCGAAATCCAATACCTTGCACCGCGAACAATATTTGGCCGTTCATCGAGGAATCGCCTTACCCACCATACGCCCGCCGAGCCCTCCTCGCAGCAGTGGGAGTGGTTATGGGGACAGCGACGTCGAACCAGTCATCCGTCACCCGACGCCGCTCAGTACCCCCGAAGAAATTTATTCGGTGCGCTCCATTCGTACGGATCAAGCCCGCATTTACCGAAAACTACGGGTTTTGGGCCAAGGCACATTCAGCCAAGTCAGTCTGGCAGCTAGAGTGGAGCAGGGCCTTAGTACGCAGTTTTCGCCCTCGACCGATGGGCCGACCGATGGGCCCAGCGATATGGAGCCCTCTGTGTCACAGAAGCTGGTCGCGATCAAGATCATTGAGCATGGCCCAGCTGGTGGGGCGGACGAGGAACGGCTGGAGGTGTCGCTCAAGCGTGAAGTGGACATTTTGAAATCAGTCAACCACCCGTCCTTGGTCCAGTTGAAGGCGTATGGAAGTGATGCGAAGCGTGCTCTACTGGTTCTCGACTATTGCCCCGGGGGGATCTATTCGAATACGCAACCTCGGGGCCTCGGCGCATGTCGCCTGGCCTTATCCGTCGTATTTTCACAGAGCTGGTAGATGCTGTGCGATACTTGCATTCCCACTACATTGTGCATCGGGATATTAAACTCGAAAGTGAGTCTCTTCCGTGTCTCTTTTTCGAGAAGTGCGCTCACAGTACCTCTAGACGTTTTGCTCACCATGCCGGAACAAGCCATGGAGGCTGTGGATGATTGGAGCCATTACGACCGTGCTGTTGTCACTCTCAGCGATCTTGGTCTTTCACGACGCATTCCCGAGCCCCCGGAGAGCCCGCTTTTACACACACGTTGTGGTAGCGAGGACTACGCGGCCCCCGAAATCTTGATGGGCCAGGCCTATGATGGTCGTGCAACGGATGCATGGGCGCTCGGCGTGCTGCTCTATGCCATCATGGAAAATCGTCTGCCGTTTGATGTTCTCCCGGGCACTCGCGGTGATCCCGCCAAACTACGCGCTCGGACGCCGCACCGTATCGCCCGCTGTGAATGGGCGTGGTACCGGTATGCCGACGACGACGAGGAGTGGGATCCTGAGAAAGGCCGTGGATTGGAAGGTGCCCGGGAGTGTGTCGAAGGTCTATTGAAGCGCAACACTCGGCGTAAAACACTCGATGAGATTGCAGCCATGGAGTGGGTACGCGATGCAATGGACATCCCCGATGGACTGAAAAGAGGTGACAGGGAAGTACCATAGAGCGGGTCTCCTACTGAGCGGCTGTCTCTTTCGCTTCTTCTGTGTCTTTTTCTTCTCTTATTATACATATGTTTTATTCCCCTTTTCGTCAGGCGTGTTAATTTCCCAAGAGAATGTCGGCATTCGGACTTTCTTTTTTCTTGTTGGCTAGACCTGCTTTTTTCTGTTGTTATACCCTATTCACATACTACACATGCTAGACACTATGAATCTTAATTGATATCCCATTCAGTTCGGAAAGTAGTCCGAACCAACCAAACCCCTGCTTCGTGGCATTTAAAAAGCATACAAGGACCCAATAATATGTTCACCAAGTCATGAACACTTTTCTCTCCTTCCACCAGGTGACAGGTTCCTATTACTCTTCGGAGATCAACATATTCCGCGCAGTGTCTCGTAAAGGTTTACGGAATCAACAAGCGGTGAGAATCAGATTTCCTTTTATCTCATTTGACAATTTATTCAACAAAACTGATTCTGTTTCGGTATCTGGGCCAAGAATTTGGCCTAAAGCATCCAACTCTCAGTTTAGTTGCATGGGTAGTGCGCAGATTTGACATCCGAGTTCTGAACGGTGTGCTCGTCCCAGTTGTTCCAAGCCTCACTTCCACTGCACATATAGAAATTGAAGATTCCAGGCGTCGACGCACCATTGTCAAACATATTCCAGATAAATTCAATCGATGTAGGGTCCGGAGTAGCCCACCCGTTCTGATTATCATTGTTGAGATATGACTGGACAGAGCTATAAGGCAATCAATGTCAGACCACTTCGTAGCAAAACGGCTCATCAATCCTCACTCACCTGTTGACCATGGCCTGCCAGGTCAGGGAACCCCAGCTTGAGCCGTCGAGTTGTGTCGCCCCATATGGAGTGACAAATTTGTTTTTAGTGCACGATCCTGATCCGTATAAGTTTTGGTCGTCACAGGATTCAGCCGGGATGCTATCAGTTGCAACGAGATAGTATGCATGGTTCATAATGCAAACGCCCAGTGGGGTGCTGTCTGAGTCAATATACTCGTCAACCGCAGACACACTGCTCGGCAGGACATTGTCGGTGCAGTCGATGCCCCCATCCATGATGAAGACGACTTCATCAGATAATGACCAGGCATCTGGGATCAGAAATTGATAGAGAGCAGTTTTCATAAACTCCTCATTCTCCACACTTGAAGGAAACGTTGCTTCTTGAAGGAAGGCTCCGTCTTGAATAGCATTTGCAAGCCTTCCAATTGACATGGCAGACCCGTTGAACAGGTCGGACACTGTACCATCGATTGCTATCTGCCAACCTTCTGTCAATTCGTAGATTTGCCCAGTGACGTTGTTTTCTTTCCCAAGCACTTGGTCACTGTGGTATCGTTAGCTGGGAATACTCTTTGTGTAGATGCCATTGACATACGAAAGTGACGATTCATCCTTTAACAACGTGGCTGTCTGAGAAACAAACCCATTGAAAGTATCCTTTAATGTACTTAACAAATCGCTCGGTACCGTGCTTTTGAAAACTGTAAGAGAAGAGTTTCGATTAGTCCAACTTGGCGCGAGTGGGAGGTATGCAATGGCCTACACATATTCCACCAAGGTGCGAGGAATGAAGTCAATGCCATCATTCCAATATCTATTGTAAACTTGAAACTATTCTCGGTCGTGGAAGGAGAAAACGTGGAAGTAATATCCGGGACTTGATCCGTAACCGCTGAACGAGCGTCAGGGATAGCATCATAGAGATTTTGAAAGTGCTGTACGTCCAATTAGTTTCTAGATGATTGGCTGGAGTGGGAAAACTTACATCTTCAAGGAGCATCATTGAGGAAACAATGAAGTATCCCGCTGGATGATTCCATTGATTGCACGAAATGGACCCAGTCCCATCACATCCGTTTTTATCAGCCAGGATACCACAGTTTATATTGCTGGGTCCCTTGAAAAAGTAAGATAGTTCTTCGGAGTATGAGACGCCATCGCTTGCGTGTTCATGCCAGTAGGAGTTGGCATCACCCCACGCGCCAAGGCCGTCCATCGCGGTCCAGCGCTGGTAACCAGGCATGTTGATATCCGTAGCAGCCGGTGCTTTGCAGTCAAACTGGTACCATGAAAGACTCGATGTTGGCGTAACGGTAGCTGATGCCACTAGATTGACCTTATTAGAAGTTTGCTCAGGTGCCATTGAGCATATCCTACCTGATGGATTCGAAGTAATCGCGCGTGCTTTGTTTACATGTGGAGGAATGGCCAGTACAAAAACTTGGCAGCATGCGAGCAGCAGAAGCAGAACCGGATCGGCGTACATCATGGCTAGAGAAACAAAGGTCTCGTATAATGTTCGGAATGCATTATTTTACAGAGGTGAAAATGGCTTCTTATATCTTCCTAAGTTGTCTGGGTATAGGTTCTGCCACCAACACTGTTTTGCTTGCAATAGTACCGTCCCATAAAAGGAATGCCAACAAGCTTATTATCAAAATCACCTTCCATCCATTCAAGTCATCCACGTGCAAGTCAAAAGGTATTCATAGCAAGCCAGCGCTCACCATCGTGAACTAGAAAAGGGCGAATATGAGGGTCCCCCAAATCCCTCGGTTCATGTACGGAGTAGGAAGAAAGACCTAAACAAGAAGGTGAGTTGTAGACTATACTATTCTTAGTTGAAGGATTATATTACCGCTTGGTAGGAAGCATCGATCTATAGACGCCCCCAACATGTTAAACTCTCTGGCGAACCACGAGACAAGAGAAAGACACATGCTCAATTGATCGTCCCAAGTGGATCTACAAACCTTAGTAATCCTCCTCACACACTTGTCCGCACACATTAGAGCGCGTTACCTCCAGCTGCCACGCTGCAAATAGCCCCCGCTCAATGTTCTTCGACCGCCTATGAATTGCACAGAATAGCCGCACAGAAGTGTTAGAATTTTCGTGCTGCCCCCAAACGTTGATCCACAACCGCCACAACCGCCCCTGATCGACAAGATGCTATTTATGAAGAGATATTGTCTATTATAGGCCTGTGTTGGTTGAACATGAGTTAATTATTTAAGTTGGTAATTAATTACCCTTTTAGCACAATCGGCAGGCGAGCTGCTGTAGTATTAGCGTATCAGCGGAGATAATTTTATGAGACCGCAACATCAGACGGCATAATGTGAAATGGACTGAATAGGACTGATTACTCTGAGAGAAAAACTGAAAGTACACCTAAGGAAGGAAATCTGCTTTATTCCAGGTGTTCGGCTATCGCCTTCCGTCCATTTCGTGATGCTCTTCCATCTCCAGCTCTGTCATACCAACAAAGACAACACCCATCACATGAACAAAGGCACCAGTCCGGCAGAGCTCGCCGACTCAGCCCTCGCCCACGATCAACATGACAACGGTGGGCGCCTATGCCTATTCGATCGAAACGACCGAGGCCATCAGCCAGGTTTCCACGTACTTTCTACAGCAACGGGTCGACATGCGCGACCAGCATGATTTGGGCAGCTGGCTCACGCGCTTCAAGGAGCTAGACCTACGCCTCACCCACTGGAAGATGCTACTTCCGCAGAAATGGAAGGCCGACATGGCTCGCCAGGACAGCCGCATGGATCCCAATCTGACCCTCGCCCACGTCTCGCACAACACTTCCACCATCCTGCTGCACCAGCCCATTGCATTTCCCGCGCCCAGCTGGGCCTTTGCGGCCCGTCTCCCTAGCGCCAGCAGTGCGGATACCTGTTCGGCCGCGGCGGTCGAGGTTGCAGCCATCGCCCGCAACTACCTCAAGACGCTGCCTGCAAGGCTCCCCGTGGCGAACCTGTTGGCATTTTGTCTGTTCACCGCTGCCCGTGCTCTCCTGATCCACTGGCAGTATTACCCATCAGCAGCCCTTGCACCAGAGTTCCCATCGCTAGTGGAGTGTTTGGACAAGATGTCGAGGCTGTGGAGGGGATATGACGAGGGCCGCCTCCCCTCGGACCTGGCAGGACGGTATGCGCAGAAGCTGCGAGACCTACAATCCCGCTGCGTCCAGGAGGAGCTTTATTGTATAGATCCATCGGGATATACCGCTGAAGTATCGCATTTGGAACAGCCACCAGTGCAGAATTCGGTGCCGGATATCTTGCAGAGAGTACACAGTGTGCCGAATGGCCAGATTCCGGCCCTTGAGTCCGAGTATCAGACCGGCACTGGTGATCTGAATATGATATCGCAGATGTTTCTCGATCCCAAGTTTATGGACATGGATCGTATCATCAGCTTCCATGATGGCATGTTCAACGCGGATGATTATGCCGTATAGCGTTATCTATACCCTGCCATATGTAAGAAACAATTCAAGGAGCAGTCCCGCCCTGTAGAAAACGAATTAGGGCAAGCTCATACGGTCACGCTCGATTCTGCCTGAGGCATCACGAATCATCAATGAAATACCTCTACTATAAACCCTGGCAAAAAATATTTATCATAATATAATCCCCAGGCATCCCACTGTAATAATATGCAATTCGTGCTGACAACCGCCCGCCTGGGATTGGGTGGTCGGCCCGTGGGGCCGGGGAGCAAGGGCACCAACTCCGGTCGCCGCTTTTTCTGTGGACCCCGGCTTTTCCTCCCCTCAGCATTATTATTCCCGGCAACCATCCGGCATTGTCATCTCGTGCTCCTCCCTCTGGTCTTTGGCGTGAATCACCTCCGACCTCGACATCTTCACAATGCTATTGCCCCAAACTCGGGCACGGATGCCCGCGGCTCTCCGGAGCCTGTCCCGGTCAAACGCGACAGTGTGAGTCGCAGTAGAGCTTGAGCTTTGACAACAGAACCACTGACCTTTTTTTTGCTCTCTGTCTCTCTAGTCGGACTCTCTCCACGACCCTCTCCCGCTATCAGAACGATGACAAGGCTCTCAACAAGGTCTCGCGGCATATCACCCAGCCCAAGTCCCAGGGTGCCTCCCAGGCCATGCTGTACGCGGTCGGTCTCACGGAGGCGGATATGA
The DNA here is from genome assembly GCF_028828495.1 of Penicillium riverlandense. Classification (NCBI taxonomy): domain Eukaryota; kingdom Fungi; phylum Ascomycota; class Eurotiomycetes; order Eurotiales; family Aspergillaceae; genus Penicillium; species Penicillium riverlandense. The sequence goes on from NW_026643195.1 coordinate 3,050,930, forward strand.
ACAAGGCACAGGTGGGAATCTCATCGGTGTGGTTCAATGGAAATCCGTGCAACATGCACTTGCTCGAATTGAACAACCGGGTGCGTGAGGGTGTGCAGAATTCCGGCATGGTCGGCTTCCAGTTCAACACCGTGGGTGTCAGTGACGCGATCAGTATGGGCACCAAGGGCATGCGCTTCTCGCTTCAGAGCCGAGACCTGATCGCCGATTCCATTGAGACGGTTATGGGCGGCCAGTGGTACGACGCCAACATTAGCATCCCCGGCTGCGACAAGAACATGCCCGGTGTGCTGATGGCTATGGGCCGCGTCAATCGCCCCAGTCTGATGGTCTACGGTGGCACTATCAAGCCCGGGTGTGCTGCTAGCCAGAACAATGCCGATATTGATATCATCTCGGCTTTCCAGGCATACGGCCAATTCATCACTGGCGAGATCTCCGAGCCCCAACGTTTTGACGTCATCCGCCATGCCTGCCCCGGCGAGGGCGCCTGTGGTGGTATGTACACGGCCAACACCATGGCGTCGGCTATCGAAACTATGGGTATGACCCTGCCCGGATCGTCTTCCAACCCGGCCGACTCCCAGGCCAAGTACCTGGAGTGTCTGGCGGCTGGTGGTGCGATCAAGAAGCTGCTGGCCGAGGACATCCGCCCACGCGATATCCTGACACGTCAAGCGTTTGAGAACGCGATGGTCGTTGTCAACATCACCGGTGGCTCTACCAACGCTGTCCTGCACTTGATTGCCATTGCCGACTCCGTGGGCATCAAACTTACCATCGACGACTTCCAGGCCGTCTCGGACCGCATCCCCTTCCTCGCAGACCTGAAGCCCTCTGGCAAGTATGTCATGGCTGACCTGTTCCACATTGGTGGCACACCCGCGCTGCTCAAGTTTTTGCTCAAGGAGGGCCTGATTGACGGCTCTGGTATGACCGTCACCGGTGAGACGATGGCAAAGAACCTGGAGAAGTATCCCGATTTCCCCGAGGACCAGAAGATCATCCGCCCACTGTCCAACCCGATCAAGAAGACTGGTCACATCCAGATTCTGCGTGGCTCGCTGGCCCCGGGTGGCAGTGTTGGCAAGATTACTGGTAAGGAGGGCACGGCGTTCACGGGCAAAGCCCGCGTCTTCGAGGATGAGGATGACTTCATCGCTGCGCTGGAACGCAACGAGATCAAGAAGGAGGAGAAGACTGTGGTGGTCATTCGCTACACTGGTCCCAAGGGTGCTCCCGGCATGCCTGGTATGTGCTGCTCTGCCATCACCTAAACTGTCACTAATATAGCCCGCAGAGATGCTGAAGCCCTCCTCCGCCCTGATGGGTGCGGGTCTGGGGAACTCATGTGCCCTGATTACAGATGGTCGCTTCTCCGGCGGTTCTCACGGTTTCCTGATCGGTCACATTGTCCCTGAGGCTGCTGTAGGTGGCCCCATCGGCCTGGTCCACGATGGCGATATCATTACCATCGACGCCGAGAAGCGTATTCTCGACCTTGAAGTTCCCGAGACTGAGCTTGCTGAGCGACGGAAGGAGTGGGAGGCCCGTAAGGCGGCTGGAACGCTGCCTGAGACTGGTCTTACCATGAGAGGTACCCTCGGCAAATACGCCAGGTTAGTTTCCCCTGTCCCTTTTTCCAATTAGGAGATTAAGTTCTGATATGTGCCACAGAAATGTCAAGGATGCCAGCCAAGGCTGTATCACCGACGCTGTAGAATAAATGGAACCGTAGGGTTGAAAGGTCTCCCCCGGCGTTGACTCGGGCAAAAAGCGATGTACTTATTCGGGCCTGCGCTTCATGATATCAAAATTATCAAACAGCCTATAAAAGAATGAATTTATTCTGTTAAACCCATACTCTTGCTATTTCTAAGAAAAATCCGGGAAGAACGTATTTTGGATCTGTTTCTGGTCCATTCTCACCTTAAGCATCCCACAATCGAGCATCGGATTGTCGATCACCGCCATGGGACCTCCGATTTGCTCACTGTTGAGGCGGTGCTGCGCTTTGACCCGTCGCCATCCAGCGTTGTGGCGGTGGTCTCGCGGCCAGCATCTACAAATCAGCGACAGCTTCAGGGTCTCGTATCTGGCTGATCCAACCGAGCTGAACCCAGTGGTGCTGAGATGGACCAACCCCACAGAGTTGAATTTGCTCACATCAAGTTCATCTCTTGTCTTCGCCCAGTCGCTCTATAATGGTCTTCGGGCTGTCGAAACGCTCGAGGCGGGCGTACAGCTCAGACCAATCTGCGCTAGATCCATGCAGAGAGTACGATGATTTTCGGCAAAGACGAATCTACGCGGCTCCGAGTGGCCCTCACTCTGTCGAAGTCCTCCCATGTGCCTCACATTTCGCGTCATCTCATCCGTACCTCAACCGTGGTCAGATAGCAGCAGCTTCTATGGCTCAACTACCTCCACCACAAGTACCGGCACCTCTAGTTCTACCCACTGCTAGTGTTCAGCCGGCCATTCTGCCAACGTCACTATCTGGTCTGACAGAATGGACTAACTCTACCTTCAATCATCCGATCTCTGGTATTCTAAGCCACACTATTGGAAAGGCCAATGCCACAATCTCGGACCTCGACCATTTGATTCATCGAAGCATCGGAGATGGCGTGAACCTGCGAGATGCCCCGTCCCGTGTGTTGGACGAGGTCATTACGTCGATCGATATGGGCTCCTTTGGTGGTAGGGAAAGGGATATCCGTAAGTCAAGTATATCAAAGAGGTCAACCAGCTATTGACTCAAGGTCCAGTTGCGGGGTGCTCGCTTCCATTTCGTACAGATTTGAAAAATCTCCACAAGTCAGGCAAAAAGCCGAACAGATCTGGATCAGTGGATTATTTCTCCAAAGTATATCTATACGAAAACTCGCGCATGCCATCCAATCTTCCACGGCTGAAGCTGTACGTCTATTCAAATAAACCCGATCGACCGAGCTAATATCTGATTTAGATCTATACCGAGCTATCCTCTACTCCGACTCGCAGCCCAGTACTCGCGGCGCGTATACGACGGGCCTGTAGGCGGAGAGCGACATGCCTATGTTGATTCTGATTGGCGCCAGGGCACCAAAGCCATGGTCATAAAGTCTCTGCCCGTTGACGATCTGAATACGATCGTCTTCGCCATTCGTGGCACACAGAGCTTCCTTGACTGGGCCGTCAATTTCCACACGGCGCCAACATCCCCTGCTGGTTTTCTTGATGACCTCCACAACTATTGTCATGCTGGATTCTTATCTGTGGCACGCAAAATGGTTGGTCCCATCGCGGCACACCTGCGGGCTCTTCTAGCTGAAGACCCTTCTCGCATGTCCTACTCGCTTCTGATCACTGGTCACTCCGCTGGCGGAGCCGTGGCCAGCCTGTTGTATCTTCATATTCTATCCGAATCACCAATGGTGCAATCTGACCTCACTCATCTCCGCGGTTGCTTCAGGTCTATTCATTGTGTCACCTTCGGGGCACCACCTATCTCTATTCGCCCGCTACAGCAACCACTCTCATCAGGTTTCCCCAGATCGAAGTCTTTATTTCTCTCGTTCATCAATGAGGGTGACCCTGTGACTCGTGCTGATAAGGCGTACATTGTCTCTTTGCTGGATTTGTACGTTAGGCCTGCTCCAAGGCTAACCCTCTATCGGCCTCGGGATTACAAGATTGCCCCGGCACCAAATTACTGGCACGTTCCTCCCGCCACTTTAGCCAATGCAGGCAAACTCGTTCTGCTTCGTGACCGAGACCGGGGTCCGTTGAATGGTCCTATAATTGCACCAGCTCGAAAACCAGATGGCCCCCCTCCTCTGCCGCGTCGACAGCTTTTTGAAGCGTGTGTTATTAATGACGCTCAGCTGCGAGGAGTGGTCTTCGGAGACCCAGTAATGCATATGATGGATCTCTATGCTCGCAGGATTGAGATACTGGCTGGAGGTGTCTGGAGGGAAAGATAACCTCGACTTGGAGATGTGCTGCACATTTTCTTAATATATAGTTCTTGACCTACGACAGATGGCATGGCAGGCCGCCATTATGTATTACTGAAAGGAATTGATCTTGGAGCTTTCAAAACTCTCGTGTAATCACTAAGTAGAGACGAAAAATCTTTTAAACTTGACGTTTATAGCACTGAAGGCAATTTCATCCAAAATCCAAATACCAGCCTGGAGAACATTGTTCTAAGAAGACCTACTTTCCTTGTGACGGGTGTTGTCTCACACGAAACCAAGCCTCCCTTTCAACATTCAAAGCCAGAGAACATTCATGACACATTCCAGGCCTCTCATCGCGCCACTCATTCTGTACGCCTTTTCGCGGTAGGGAACCCTTCATAAATCCCGAACATCTTTGACGTAGGTGTAAAGGTAGGCCGGCTTCACTGCAAAATTTGCGATCTCCGCGGTAGCTATGCTCACAGAGGGCATAGGTGTAGAAATGTTGATTGCACATCTGTGGCTCAGAACGGAGGGCCTCAGGAGAATAGTTCTGTAGTCAAATTTACAGTAGGTCTACCTCCTTGAAATTTAGAAAGCCTTCCTGAGATTTATATAGTGCAGGGGTTGGTGTGCTGTGTAATAGACAAACAACGCATGGGCAAAGTCAATACTATGCCAATGTTTCTTGCTGAAACCCTTCCTTTGTTATACGTGTCAAACATGTTTAGTCTATAGTCTCACTCAAGATTAGTCTACAAGCTTCTACTCTCTCAGCTACTCAGCCACATCAGCTTGATTTCAGCAAAGATCATAACAGTGGTTGATTGGCACAGCCAACAGTGCACCTCGCCTTAAATGGACTAGGTAGGTGCATCATCAGAAAGAATAAAGGTGAGATCTCGGATCAAGAATACAATATGGTTGACTCAAAGCCCGCTATCTACAGCATACTGGGAAAACTTTCCATTTCCCTGCAAGGCCAGTCATCACCCAGTGGGTGACGGAATGTTCTACGAGCGTAGTTGCAAATAGATTGGGCGTCAGATAGAGCTGGGCCTATGTCCCCCATTAAGTAGAGTTTTGTTCTCCACAGGTCCATTATTCAGACCTTAAAATTAAAATATATACCTAGGAAGGACGTAGTATATACATCATTATCCACAACGGGCAATCATCGAGACACACATCTATTGAGACGCCGGAGCAGGGCTCTGCGGGTTGCGGAACACATTGTTGGGATCGATCTCGGCTTTGATCTGGCGCAGTCGCTCCAAGTTGGTGCCCCAGTAAGCCTCAGGCCCGTTGGGCATGAGAGGGTCAACATAGCCCGGGTAGGCAGCATACGGAGCACCGTCGGTGCTGACTAGCGTATTGACATGTTCAAGGAAGTCGATCTGCGTCTGCGAGACAGGTCCCAGCAAGTTGATGCTATACGACTGCAGCCAGAAGAGAACATCGCGATGTGCGTACGAAGTCGCATGGGTGGGAATAGTGTTGGTGAAACCACCCTGGAAATCAAACAGCAGGAACCAAACAAGGGTGCCCTTGTCTGCACTCTCAATGTAATTGAAAAGCTTATCGATTGTCTCGTCCGACATCAAGGTGTCTTTCGTCCACGAGTTCGACTTTGCGTAGAAGTTCGCTGGAACACCGCCTCCTAGCTCCAGAGCTGCGTCCTCCGCCCAGGAAGCGACCAGACCCAGCCAGCTCTCAATGACGACGGCACTGCCATTGGCACCAGGGAAGTGGTCGTCAATGCCTAGCTTGTCAAATTCCTCCATAGTCCCAAAGAAAGTACCCGTGATGATCAGGGTTTCCTCAAGCAAAGTGAGGGTAGATGCCAGCTTCCAGGTCAGGTCCGGGTTGGACATGTAGGCTTGCCACTGCTTGAATAGGGTGGCGCGCATTTCCGCGGTGCCAATATCCAGGGAATAGGTGTATTGCACGGCGGTGCCGGGCTGGGGCTCAGTCCGGACCTTGAATGCGGTGACAATTCCATACCCAGACGCAGCACCTTTGATGGCCCAGAAAACATCTTGGTTTTCGGTTTCGGAGGCCCACACAACGCTCGAATTGGCCAGCACCACCTCAACCCCGATAATGTGGTCCAGAGCCGCACCAAACTGTCGCGAGGTAGGGCCCAAACCACCAATTGTAAAGTGTCCGCCCGAGCCAACCTGTGGACAAGTTCCATGCGACATCGCTCGTCCTCCGGCATCAGAAAGACGTTGCGTCACATCTCCCAGCAGAGTACCGGCTCCAATGGTCGCATGCCATGTAGTATTGTCCATGGAAAACTGTTGAATGTTTTTGAGGTCGACAACAATCGCTCCGTCCGTTCCACCGAGGCCTATTACAAGACTTTGTCAGTTATCGTCAAACTAATCCGGCACATGCTTCAGCATACCATAGTTGCCATAGCTATGACCACCACTCTTGGCCTGGACATGGTATCCACGGTCTGCGGCACACTTCACAATGGCAGCAACCTGCGCCGATGACGCAGGGAAGGCCACAGCAGCCGGGGTCACCGCAATATTCAGGTTGTAGGGTTTCACATCCGATATCTGGTAGAACGGGTCGCTAGGGAAAGCGACACTGCCGCCTCCAGTCACTGCGGAGTTCAGACACGACTCTAAGCCGTCACCACCAGCTGCCACGGCTGCCGGCGCCGCCCCCAGCGCGAGAAGAATATTCCGGATGAAATTCATGCTTGTTGGTTAGGCAAGGTGCAACTGTGATTTGCCGTCAGGGGCTACCGGTGATGGATCGTAGCCTTTTGATCGGACAAAGGGTGCAGAGGGCCGAGGAGTTAAAAAGAGCCGATCCGACGGTCAGAAGGAAAAGACGAGGCGCAACAGGGAGGGCTACATATTATAAGGCCTTTCTGAGTCGAGGATCCCTTTGAAATGAGCCACTAGGGGATGCGCCACGGGTTCCAGCGGCTGTAAACAAACCCATCGGAGTAATCAGCCCGACCAAGGAATGTGCGGAATCCCTGAAGTGCCAGGTGGAGAAAGACATCCATTTCCACGCGGAGTGTCACTTCTGTTTCCCAAGAGAGTAAATGCAATCAAGTGCGCGGCGCGATGACACAAGCTTGCTAGGCACGCAGAAGCGAACCATCGGTTACCTTGCCCCAGAATCGACGTCGACAGTACCGTAGGTGGACCTTTCGGGCAATTGATGAACATGGCCTATGCGCCACTATGTATTGTCGCAGCCAGGCGAGATGCACATCTTACAGTAGACTGGTGATGGATGCGACTAGCCAGCTCGCAATCTCGTCTAGTGGCGTCGATCTAGGCGGGGGGTTTCATATCCAGGGGTAGATCAACAGGGCGCCCCGGCGCTCGGCCTTGATGAACACCGCCAACTCCTTGGGAAGGCAATCAAGGCGCCCCGCAATAATAGCGGCTGTCACATTGTAGTTCCAACCGAAGCTAGAGCCGAGGAAATTCAGGATCTTGGCGCATGTGGAATACAAAATACTACTACTACCCCACGACCAAGGCATGCTCTGAACTCGACTCATTAATATGCAGCTTATTTATGAAGTTTCTGTTGCAAAGAACTGGTTCGGGCCCGGCCCATTAGCAGTGTCATAGACAACAGAGTCCACAGGCTGGTTCTCGGTGGCATTAATGCGTCGAGTAATCCACGCGGAAAGGTCATCGCTTAATTTGCCGCCCACATACGCATACTGCATGATTGGTCGATGCTGGCTTTTAAGGATCTTCGGAAGGAAGACGTCATTAGTGTTAGTGGTATAGTTGTTGGGGTCCTAGTTGTAGGGCCTTATAATCTCTTGCTTGAGAGACTCTTCGAAGAAACGTTCATCATGTGCGAGGCGTGCGCCTTGTACAAACCAGGGAATGCACTACTCTTTTGGAGGGTGACAAGGTCAGTGGTATTGCACTGTGGATATGAATGGCGCGATGATTGTAATAGCCCGGGAACAGTAGGTAGTGTTTCGAACTGATTAACTCCGTCCCTGTCGTCTGTTGGATTGCTCGCAGGAAATGCGTATCTGGATTGGATCCGTTTCGAGTTGCCGTTGCTGTTAACCCAAGGCCCCGAGTCTATGCCTTATTCGTCATGAGCCTGGGAAAATAACGGCGTTAAAGACTATTGCCTTGTCGTTGCATTGCAGGTAAGCAAACTACTCGGAATTTCGTGTCCACCTTTATGCAGAAGCGAATCGTGGTTATCAACTCCCACAGAGCGGGACTCGCCGTCTTGATAAAGTTGGAACTCGATCAGCATGCAGCTTGTGTATGGCCATGGCCGTGACTGTAGAACCCTTGCAAGGCCCTCCAGAGAAGACGCGACGACATTATATCTCAAACAGTTAAGCAGATCGTGGCAATCACAGATAAGTATGATTATACATATACATTCTATATACCATGCCACGCCGACTCTAAAAGAGCGTGGGGGTTCTACTTGATTATATACAAGGCAAAAGGCCGCATCTGCTTAGATCCGTGGACGATAGTTGGCTTCCTTGGCAATATCGGGGCCAAAATGTGTGGGTTCCATCTCTGACTGGAACGGAATCTGTTCTCGCAGTCGCGTATAATCGCCTGGCTGATTGGAACCATTGGGAACCCAGAACCGTTTGTCGATCCGGGTGAGGGTCAAGAGGAAGAGAATGAGAATTTCAAGCGTGAAGTTGAAGACAAAGAAGCAAGCCTTGGAGTCGTACCAGGCCGGATTGGTTATTGGGCGCGGAGGGCTCCACATCGCACCGGCTTTGAAGCCGGCGATGAGCATACACAGACATGAAGACAGGGTTATGATGATCACCTGGCCTCTTGCACTGCCTTCACCAAACGTCTCTTGGTCCTTGGAACGAGGTGGTAAAAGCGCTACAGCGATTTGGACGATCGGTAGGCAGGTGAAGGTAAGCAGGTAGGTAAGCGCAGCGAGCTCGACGTCCCGACACTGCTTCAGGGTGTGGGGGTTGAGGGTGTACAGCGAGACGACCATCGCGGTAATCACCATGACCAGCGCACCTCCGATCGAACCATATAGTACCCTACTGCCAATTCGCAGAATAGGATTCCAGCCGATGTTTGGCTGCCTTGCTCGCACAATGCGTTGAGCGCAGATGAAGTTGACAATGTAGACGATCAAGACGCCCGCATTGACCATGACCTGCGCCGCGATGGCGAGTTTGATATTGGTTGGTCGAGTCGCCCAAGCGATGCGCAGTACCAGTGTCGTTGTCCGGGCCATGCAGAAACCGAATAGTACCGCCGACAGGACGAACTTCTTTCCCCGCCGACGGTTCCGCTGAAAGATGGTCATGTTCGCGACGGCGAAGCAGAGATAGAGGAACATGAAAACACCGCAGACAGGGATGTCGGGAACTGTCGTCGGCTCGCCGCCCAACCCAGCGGACTTGGGGGGATACGGCCCCCCTGATCGTATTTGGAGAGACATTGCGGGGTCTCGCCGTCAGAATGCTGCACAGAGGCTGTGGGAGGGCACAGAATGCGGAGGATGGAATGTGCATCCTGACAACCCCTGGACTCGGCTGGACCCTCTTTATACGCCTTTTGTTCGGCCTTTTCTAGGCGCGAGACCGACACTATGTGTCCCGTCGTTCTGAAGTAACTTCGACCGTGCTAGAGCAACAATCTCCCAGGGTCGGTATATCGGCCGGCGATCACCGACCACTCAGCGAATCAGAGCAGCGAGGATGCTCGGTCTCGGACCCAGTTTTCGTCCGCGGACAGGCGCTCGTCCGCCAGCCGAAATACCTTCGCCATCTACTTCATCGCATCTCTGCTTGCAGCTATATTAGTGTCTGCTATTTTCTAGAGATGCCATCAGATCAGACATCCCGATGTCGGAAAGGGACCAAAAGCTGCACGGAATGTAAGAGGTTACCACCGCATCACCATGGCCAGCAGCTAATCATCCGTACCAGGCCGACGACGGAAAGTCCGTTGCATTCGCGTATCGGAAGACGCACCAAAGTGCCGGCGATGTGAAGAGCGAGGCTCCGAATGTGTGGCGCAAACGTATATCGCCCGGCCAGCGGAGTCACATCGGTCTTCACGATACCGGATTTCTCAGCTGGAGTCACAGGTCGACAACTTGACCAAAGCCGTGTATGGCATCGAATCCAGACTTGGGTATCAGATCACTCGGCCCTCAGGGCTCGTAGCTCCACCGAGTCCTGGAGCTGAAAGCTCCGACGGTAATTCCAGCGTTTCAGACATCATCGAGGCAGACCAACCCTTGCATCTCCGGTCACTCTTTCAAAACGACTGGCTCAGTGTAGACTCCCCTCAACAGGATGAAAAGGCAGCAGAACGGAAGGTGAAAGCATCAACACACTTACTCGAAACTGCCAAGCGGGCGCTGCAGGTGCTAATTCCGCCGCGAGAAGAAGTATCAGATATCTCCAAAATGGGGCCTGGATGGCTTACCTTACAGAGTATCATATTGCCTCAGCCATTTACCCCCAAATCCGAACCAGAACTTCTTGAAAGCTACGAGGAGATGCATGATCCAGACGTGGACCCCATCCGCCTTGCCTCGTGGCTACTTGCCATGGCCCTCACGGCTCAGCAAGCGCCTGCAGGCAAAGACAGGTCAGACACGCAGCATGAATGCTGGCAGCGGCGGTTAGCCCTCTCCAGGGTCATTTCCGAGACGGTGGATAGTACGATTCTGTGCCACGATAAACTAATTAGTACAACACGAGGGCTTGTACTATTCACGCATTTCATTCGACTGTGAGTACATCCGGTTGTTTTTCTGTGTCCTAAACTAACAACTTGACAGTCTAATTAGCCAGGGTAGTTTCCAGAAAGCGTGGATTCGGCTCCGCCATGTCATTGCAATTGCAGAATTAATGGGTCTTCCCAAGACTTTCCACGCCACGCAACACAACAAGACCACCGGGATTGATGACGACGAAACACAACTCTGCCGGGCCCAACAGTGGGAATTGATATGCTCTGCAGACCGACTGTTAAGCATGGTCCTGAACATCCCCGCGGACACCAGCCGGCATAAACAGACCACCGAGCCCGCATTGATCGTTGACGGCGTTGTCCAGCCGGGGGTGTATCTTCGAAGATTGACCGACATTGCCGGCAAAGTCCAGCAGCTAGACGACCTGAACTCAGCAGCCGCCGAGTCTAGCACCGAATTGTATACCTCGACCCTGGAGTTGGTTCGAGAGCTTAGGGCACTGGCCTCGCAAACCCCAGAGTCCTGGTGGGCGCGAGGCACGGAGCGCGTCGAACCGGACCACATAGTCCAGGCGATGCACTTTTACATCTCGATGAGAGTGCATCTACCCTTCACTATGCGCCCAGATGCTGGCGAGGAGTATTTCTACCACCGTCTAGCCTGCATGGACGCCTGCGAGTCCATCGCGCACCGATATCTCTTCCTCCGTCGCATGCTGCCGCCTGGTTTCTTTCTATCGGGCATGTTAGATCTCCAGGTGTTTAGCGCAACGGTCGTCCTCCTCCTCACTAGTCACAGTTCGCCCTCGACCAATCGCTTCAACCTGCGCATCGATAAGACCCGGATCGACACGGTAGTCTGCCAAGTCGTCAATCTCATGCGCGAACGATCAGACGGTGCCCCCAACTCAAACTATTCCCAGAACGTAGCCTCAACCCTGTCCGCACTGAATCATCTGCTCCGCGAAGACGACAGCGGGGACCAGATGCATCAATTGACCGTCAAGGTTCCCCTTTTGGGCAAGGTCCATGTTCGACGCAACCCCCGGGCGTGGCAGGCGCCTAAGGCCGATAGGCCCTGGTTCCAACCCCAGCCAGATCCCGGAGCGTGGAAGCCGAACGAGCAGTTCGTTCCTGCACCTTTGCAGGGAAATCCGTCAATGGGAACCACGTGGGGTGCACATGAAGACTGGCAGCTGGACCGACTGTCCTGGTCCATTGAGAACAGCCACGAGAATTTCTTCCAGGATTCTCTCATGATGGACACATTCGACCAGTTTGCCATGTAGCAGCACGTATTACGTGCAATGGAAATTTGCAAGCATGTATATTAGAGACTATCAAAGAGAAGAAATTTGTACCACCAAGTATCAATCACCAGGTGCTGCGCGTCTTAGTCCACTTTCGCACGAAATCCTGCTTATCCTTCACCCCGAGACCAACACGCTTGACCCGGCCCAACCGGGCAAGAGATTCACCCACATGATCGAGCAGGGCTTTTTCAGCTGTGGTAATACCGTCGTCCCCATTCATGGCGGAATCACGGTCCATGGTATCTAGGTAATTTGTGTTATAGTTTGAGTTGCGTGTAGATCGGGCCGGTGGCATGTCGATAGCAGCCGTGCTGCGGCTGCTCACAATCGCCTCAGCGATGCGCACGCGAATACAATGCGTTGGCTTGCTGAGCAGAGCCCAAAAGAAGCTTATATAGCTACCCGGGAGCGGGGTCACCACGTCCACAGGGGTATATCGAAGGCTGACGGGGAAGATCTTGGTCCGGGCCGGCACCCCCAGTAGCGCATGGCTCAAAGGCAAGATGCCTCGACTATTGGTGGTCGTGCATTCGGGAAACATGACGATGGGGCGGTTGGGGTATTTCTCCACCAGATCAGCCATGTCCACCATCCTGGTGCCGGGTGCGGGTCGTGTGGATGGAGACGCCAAGGCACGGAAGATGGCCTGGAGGAGGGAAATCCGCTGCACCTGGCGGCAATCGGGGTATGACGCGGTGAAGACCGGGTCGAAAATGGCGGCGAGGTATACGGCATCAATGGGGGAGGTGAAAGATGAGGCGATGACCGAACCCGGTTGGGGCAAGCGGGCTTGCTGCTGCTTGGAAAGTGATCTAGACAGCGATTGTCAACAACCTTTGCACTTGCAAGAGTGATGGAGAGAGAACGAACCCTTTCCTGACGCCGTCAATTTGCAGATCAATCCACCAGATACTCGGCACGCCCAGGATACACCAGAGGGCCGCCTTCTTGCCCAGCGAACCAATCGGAAGCCATTGGAGAACGAGAAAGTAGCTGACGGTGACGAAGATCAAGAGCGGGAGGCGGAAGCAGAAGAGGAAGAATCGCAAGGGCGCTTGCAGGCCGACGGGCTCGGATGGGATGGGCAGGAAGGGCGCAATGCCCGAGCCTGGCGAAGTCAGTTTTTGGATGTTGGGAGGATTAGGTAGATCAATAAGCACATACCGCGATCCCGGAATTGGGAGAACTTTTCCATTTGGCTTTTATTTCCTTGTTTGACCTCGAAGCACAATGAGGGATCGAGAGTACGGCTGGGAAGCCCAGCGCGCTAGGAACTTACTTGCGAAGGAAGTCGAGCAACAACAGCAGCAGCAGAAAGTGAAGGGACGGAGACATGTGAAGGACGGTCACATGATAATGTGATGCCTGAGGCTGCCATTATATAGATTCCTTCAGGAGTCATTATGATTCATGATTGTTGTTATTGTTGATGTATACCCAATCCTGGTAATGCGCCGTCTAACATACATGGTCTAAAGATAATTCCCGAATGCAGACACGCTATATACAATAATATACACCCAAAAAAGAATCACTCCACGTGTCCCTCCTCGTCAAGCTCTCCAACCACGAACTCTGGTGCTGCGGGCGACGAGGTTGGCAGTCGGAAACAGTAGATGGCCAGACCGACCATGCAAAACAGGCAACTCGTCATCATCCACGCCAGACCAATCCAGAACCCGCCGAGTTGCAGGCCCAGCTGGAAGACCGCTGTGATGCTCAGACTGGCCAGAACGTTGCCGAGCGACTGCAGGATCTCAATCGCCGTGTACAGACGCGCAGTCTGGTCCCTTTCGACCAGCGTGGTGATCAGCGAGCGCGTCAGAAACATGAATCCCGACCCAGAGGTCTGGATGATCAGGCTAGGGATCAGAGCCGCCACCGACGGGGAGAGGCCGATCCCGAGGGTTCCCACCGTGAGGCAGCAGAGACTGGCACGAGCCAGCCAGAGATCCTTCTCGGCGACCGAGCGTCGCGGGTTCAACATCCGGTTCTTGACATACGGAATTCCCCAGAGGAAAAGCGGCACAGACACCAGAGGCTTGAACGACACCAACATATTGGCCTGCGCGAGAGTCCATTTATACCGCGTGGAAATATACTGGGTCAGGAACCAAGACGAGCCCCGACTCAGGCGGTACACTAAGAATGCACTCAGCAGAAGCAGGACCGGCTTCCGGTTCAGAATGAATGTATACGGTGCCACATAAAATCGGTAGTTGGCACGGCACCTGGCCAGCAGGGACTGACGCGGATACGCGCTGGGGGGGGCCGCAGACAGGGGGTCTTCACCGTCAAGGTCCAGGTCACTGTCGTCTTGGTCTAGGCCCGGTCCTTCGGGCTTGTTATAGTGATGTTTGGGTTCGCTGGCCTCGGATAGTTCCGAGAGCTCAACGTGAGAGGGCTCGGGTTTGCCGTCCGGCAAGGCATGCTTGGTCTCTGGCAGCATCAGTGTGAGCGACATGCCAGCGAATACAATCCCCCAGCCGATTAGCATAGGCACCCATGGATTCATGGTCATCAGCCATGAACTGACCGCGCTGGACACAAAATCCGCGCCCATGGAGACAATGCCGAACTGGAAGAAGAGCGTGGATCGCTCCGACTCGGTGGTCACGTCGGCCATCATGGTCCAGATAATGGCAAACGCCACCACCGGACCACCCCCGACCAGCCAGGCCAGGCACGACAGCCAGACCGCGCGCAGGGGAAAAATGTCCGAGAACCACGTCACGGTCAGGATGATGATCGTGTGAATGGCAAAGCCGGGGATGGCCAAGCAGAGCGTGGGTTTGCGGCCGCGCCGGTCTGCCAGCAGACCGTAGGGGATGGCGAGGAGAGCAGCTGCCAGAGATGGTCAGTCAATTGAGAGTACATCAGGGGAGAAGGCGGGAAATGATCAACATACTCATCAATCCATCAAAAAACACGTGGTACCCCTTGACCGCGGCCAATTCGGATTGGATGTCCGGTATCTTGCACAGCTCCTCGGGCACTTGGCCATTCGCTCCAATCTTGGACGGATCGACCTCACCATAGTACTGGCGACAGGCAATCGCCTCGAAGATACGGACCATCGGTCCTTCCAGGAAGGCGAACCCGACTTCGACCATGAGGATCATGGCGAACAGGATCACCTTGAGGCGGAAACCAATGGCTTTGGCGGAGGCATTGGTGGGTTCGGGCCTCAGGTCTGATGAGATCCTCGCCTTCGAGTCACTGTGAGAATGGCGTGCGCGAATGGGGGACCCGGGGGCTGAAGGGGCAAGAAACGGCGCATCCTCGCGGTCGTCGCGGTCGAGGGGCTCAAGGTGTTCCGGGGCCATGACGGACGGTCATTCCGCGAGAACAGGAGAGGAAAGGGAGGGAGAAGAGGAGAGAGAGGGAGAAAGAGGAAGAGAGAGTGTGTTCCGTCTGACAGACAGCATGGCCAAGTGTTACGTGAGCCTTTGGGGGGCGTGGGAATTCCGCGGATGACGGGAAGACCCACTGGATTCAGGGGCCAAATTCTATAGTTAGTAAGGTTGGGTAGGGCTCGGCATAACACAGTATATGATAGGTTATTGACGGAGAAGGCGAAGCAGAATAACTAACTATTAAATTCGATAGTTACACTGCTCTTCTACTTGACATACCAAGTTATCCATCTCACTGGAGGATATTTCGAGAGTCCTCTCGCCAAGGTCGTATCGTATCCGACATGCGCACGCCTCCCGGGGCTTCTGCTTTGTCGACACCATCATACTAATCTTCTGCACTGGTCCTTCGAGAACATGGTGGTCCTCAATAAGGAGCCCCTCGGAGCGCCGAAGAAAGGGCGCTAATGTCATCATGAAGTTTATCAAAAGCCTCCTGGCACCCCACTTGGCTCCAAATAATTGCATTTAGTACTAACTACTAGTGTACGGAGAACGGAGTGTCTAAAATAATAATAATAATAATTAAGTACATTCATTTAATATCCTGCCTCTTCAAAAAGACTCGCCCGCACTTGCACCACCGCCGACAGCTCCAGCACAAATTCGTACAGGATCACCACGTTCGTCAGCACATGTCCCAGCGTAGCCGCAGATGCCCGTTCCCCACCGACCGTGGGTTCTTCGGGCTTGGTAGAATCAGTGTCGTCCGTCGTGGGAGCAGCAGCAGCAGCAGCAGCAGCGGTAGGCGGGAACGGCGTGGCCAGTCGCTGACGCAATGCCTCCGCAGCGACCGTGCGAGAGACGGAGGTGCCCCGGGATTCGGTCTGCGGCGCCATCGATGCCTTGCGGCGTGCGGGACTCGGTGCGACGGCGGGTGAGCTAGAAGGGAGAGGGGAACGGCCCCGGGAGGCTGCAGGGTCTGGTGATCCGGGGAAAAAAGGGTGCGTTCGGTCTGCTGGCGTGGGAGCCCGGGGCTCAGAGGGCTCGCGCGATCGGTCTGGGGTGCGAGCACGGTCGTCCTGGTGCAGGAGCTCTCGTCGGGCGGCGACCAGGACATCGAAGTCGGGAAGATCCCGCTGCCATTGACGGACCTGGTCCACCAAGTTTTGAACGGCACGGGTCAATGTAGGAGCGGCACTCGGCGGCCACGTAGGCGCCTGGTAGGCCTGGCTGATGCGGTCCAGTGCATCGTCCGTCTCATCCGGCAGGGAAGCATCGTACTGGGCCGGGTCGACCAGCACCCAGCCATCCAGCGCGAAGAGATGTGACGAGGCCAGACTGATAAAGACACCTGTTAGCGCCAGATTGACGATAACACTGTTGGTAAAAAATGTTCCCAGACATTCGAGAAGCGATTTCACGAGAGGATCGTCCTGTTGGAGCTGCATCGGTAGCGGGATTGCCTCGGCTTCGTCCCCGGCAGTGACAGGCAGACACAAACGGGATTCGAGAACCCAGGTCGCATCGGCTATATAGTTTTCGTACGACTCGTTGAGCTTCGGATCATCGATAAGCGATGTAGCCTGGCCCACCAGTTGTTCGAGCTCGGCGTTCAATGCCCCGATAGAGCGCTGCTGGGCTGGTTGGCTGGGGATGGTATGGATCAAGCTCCGTGCGAACTGGTGATGCCGCTGTAAGACAACAGTCAAAAGCCGTAGCGTCGCGAGTACGGTCTGTCGGTTAGACGACTGCAGTCCGAGGAGAGCCAGATCGCGGAGATTGAAGAGCGACGGAGGCGGCTGGGCCGCTTCGGATGAGAGCGCCGCCAGCACCGTCAGCGATTTCCGCCGGCTGGCGGACATGTCCATCTGCTCCTTTGGGGGAGCAGAGGCCAGCAGGAAATGTAAGATGCGGTGCACCAGCTCGCCTTGGTAAACCGAGTCCAGAATCCGACACAGGTAGGTCAGCACGGCTGCTGTAGAGCCGCCCGCCACGTCCGATGATTCCAGCAGAGAAGGGTAAAGAAGCTGCTCGAGAAAGAGCACTTGGAAGTGATCCAGCAAGGTGTCGTTTACCTCGGCGGACTTACAATGGTCGATCGTGTCTTGCCAGAACAACAGGTATGACATAAACGAATCCATCGATTGTCCGAGATGCGGCTGCAGGGCTGTCTCCTGCTTTGCGTGGTCGGATAGGGCAACGATGTGAGGCACGTTGTCACCGGTAGGGGTAAAAGACAGACTGGAGTATCATCAGCAGAGCCCCACTGGTTATGGGGGTCAAAACTCACCTGCCGAGCTGGCTGTAGAGCGCACCCAGCCCAGTGGCCATCAGCGTAGCCAAGTCGCTCTCAATCAACCACTTCTCCAGGTCCTTCGACCTGGACGCCGTCTCGATCAAGTACAGCAGTCCCGTGCGCGCAAAGTCACCGGCACGGCCCTCACTGTGAACATAATCCACTAGCAAGTAAAACAATGGGAAGTCATCCTTGCGCATGGTGCCTGCAAATTCCGTCCCGCTCGGGGCGGGTGACTCTCCATCCTGGGCTGCCCTCGGTCCAAACCACGCGGGCAGGATGGCAGGTTGCAGACGGATATTGTTGGCGATGCCGAATAGCAATTCCACCAGTCTCCCTTCAATTTCATCGGTTGGCTTTTCGGACCGGCGCACGAGGTCCACTAACGCGCGAGCAAACAGTCGGTTGTCCACCACGCCGTCCACCTCGGCGTCGATCAGGGAGTTGAAGAAGAGGGTGGCTGATCGGAGCACCCCTTCATCGTAGTAGGACAAGGCAAGCTTGGTGACGGTGACGAAGACCTGGGACGAGGCCGCATAGGCCACGCAGGGATGTGGTGCCGGGCCACGCGATTCTTCGCTGAGGATGGAGTTCAGTCGTTCAATGTAAGCGCGAGCGTGGGCCGCCGACTGCTCGCCTGATGGGGCATTGGAGGAGCGCCATATTTGCTAAGCCAGATATTAATGAGCAAGTCTGTAACCAAAGCCAGAAGGGGGTCTATTCCATACCTGGAGAGCGTTGCAGGCGCGCTTGAATGCTGCCAGGCGCTCGGTGGGTAAGGTGGCCTTGGAGGTCTTCTTAGACAGTGTGCGCGAGCCGCCAATGAGACGAGACCACTAGAGAGAGAGAGAGGGAGATTATCAGTGCCAGCCATAGCAGAGCAAGAGACCACACATACAAAGTCCATGATGCTGCGCGAACAGCATGATCCCCGTTCGCAAGTTGTTCGGGTCGAGATCGAGGGGGCGGAAGAGAAGGAGAGTGTGGAGCCGGGTGGAGGGTGGAACGTGTTGTTGATTTTCACAAGTACAACTTGTAGTTACATCCAAATCAATCATCACCCTGCCAATAACCATAGATCCGATGAACTGTATCGAATGCAGGACCAATACGAAGCTATTCACAAGAAACCTGTCCTCACAATATTACCATCCCCAGCCGGCCGAACGCCAGATCATAATAGCAGAGAAAAAGGAAAAAAAAAAAGAAAAGAAAAGAAAACGCAAGAGACAGATACAGGAAAATCCCGTGGAAAAGTGTGCCCAGTGCGCCTGCTCTCCAAGAATTCATCTAGCACAGTCATGAGTCGTTGCATGGGACGTCGCTAATCACTCTCCTCCTTGGGACGACGCCCGCCACGCTTCCGCCGGCCTTCGTTCTGGTCGCTGCCGTCGTCCTCGTGTTTCCGCCCAGCCGGTTGGTCGGGCACCTTGGCAATGATGTCGGCGAGGAAATCTAATACTTCGTCCTTGGCCACCGCGTGCTTCAAGTGCCAGGCCGTGACGCGTTTCGAGTTGCGCTCCTTGGCTTCATGGGCGGCTTTGGTGACCAGGGAGATCATGAAGAGCTCCAGGGCCTTGGCTGTTGTCGACGGTCAATTCGGAGCAAACATGGGACCAAAAGGGAAAATCACTTACACACTGCGATTGGCGTCACCTGGGCGACTTTGCCGACATCCTCATCGGCCTGCATGATGCGCTTGATGCGCGCCACGGGGAACTTGGTCTTGACCTCAATCCCTGCGCCTGGTTGTGGGTGTCTCTGCTCCGGCATGATGGGCGCCGCGACGGGTTCGATTGCGTATGGGGTGTGAAAGGGTTCGGGGACGGCGGCAACGGGCGCGCCGTCCGTGGTTGCCAGTCGCGACGAGCGCCGGGCCATGTCGGGATCAAAGCCGGTCAGGGGAACCGGTGGCACGTACTGCTGAGGAGTCCGGCTGGCCGAGGTCGGGCGCTGGTAGTTGGAGGAGAAGAAAGGCGAGGCGTCGTAGGAGGCGCGGTGAGCCAGCGGACTGGTCAGCGGCGCGTACTGGTCGGGCGGAGCGGTGGAGGGAGGGAATTGAAGCGAGGAGAGGTCTGGGGAGCGAGGGCGATAGTTGTTATCCTCTGTCATGCTGGGGTGGTGGTGAGTGTGAGCATCAGTAGTACAATAATCGAGTGTGTTGCAGAAGTGTACGTAGTAATCAGTGAGAGGAAGAGAAAGAAAGAAGAAAGTGGCCCGAGCTCTCCAGGGAACCACGGCCCTTTTTATCTTTCGGATCCACCATTCTTTCTTTCCTTCTTTCCCTTCGGTGCATTCTTGATGATGATGATGATAATTTACTAAAATTCACAGTGGCTAACCTCGCCGGGGCCATGTAGAGTCCCGGCTGGCCTTCACTACCATCGGTGAGACAGGACATTGCGTCCGGCCAGACCTCGCTGCTCCAAGCACACCCACCCGCCAATGATGATTCCCAGGAGTCCGGAGACACCACCCGCGGGATGATGCCACCCTCGATGGTATCGCCCGTCGGCGTCGCTGAGGGACCAAAATAACTTGATCTAATCTGAGGACTGGGGAGGGATGTTGGTGCTTGGATACCGGATCCTAGGGTTCTCTCTACCTCGATCTGTACCCAGTGACCTATGAATATCGATCTCTCTATACCTGATGGATACCTACCTAACTCCTAGAAGGGACCTCTCTCCATACATATACCCGTATCGTAGCATAAAATGGCAGGCTGTCGACAATCGGGTCTTGCAACCTCTCCCGGACCAAGGTTGTTCCGTCCCCCAAACGGCAGTCGCGTGTCTGATTCTTCTCTTCTTCGCGCTTTCTTTCCTGCTCCGCCATGTCTATGTCTGCTCTTGCCCACCGGTGAATCGCACTTCCCTTCTCAACCCTCTGAGCCGCCATGGCTGCGGCGGATGCGCCGGCTGGCTTGATGGACATTGCCACCGCCCTGACCCCGGCCGAGATTCCTTTCAAGCTGCGATGCGCCATCTGCAGCAACCTCGCCCTGAACGCTTTCCGTCTGCCGTGCTGCGACCAGTCCATCTGCGAAAGCTGTAAGTGATCATTCCCTCGCAGGACCCTGAAGCAGTCAGTCGCTGACAGACCGCGGTCCCAGGCCAATCGTCCCTCCACGATACCTGTCCCGTCTGCGCACATACGCCAGTCTCTGCGGACCTCTGCAAGCCCAACAAAGCTCTGCGGACCACCCTCAAGGCCTTCCTACGCACCGAGGAGAAGAAGAGGGAAAAGGATCGCCAGGCCACGGTCCCGCCGACGCCCGACACACCGGCAGACAGCGTCGCAGCTCCGCAAGAGACACCCACAGAGACGACAGTGACGGACCCAGCCCCGGTCTCAAAGTCTCCGGATGCGACTCAGCCGGGAGAGTCAAAATCAGAAGACACTTCGGCCGATGTGCCGCCGGCTGGCACGACAACCGAGATCGAGCCAAAGACCGAGCCAGAGCCTGCGGACCAGGTAGGATTATTGCATCCGAGTGCCTTGCGAGCTCCCAGCTAACAACTCTCACAGCTCGAACCGGCAGCTGACCAGCAGGCTACTTCTGTCCAAAATGCCGATACGGCCAATTCCGCTGAATCGAACAATCTTCCCGCTGAGGCAGATGCGCCAATCCCCCAAGATGAATCCGCCTTGGCCGGCCCGCCAAGCTTCCCACAGCAACAAAATCTCCAGTTCATGCCCCAAAACATGGTCTCCGGAGGCTTCCCCGGCATGGGCTGGAACGGGGGCGCCAATTTTGGTGCAATGAACCCATATATGGCCAACGGCATGTTCAGCTTCCCCAACGCGATGGGTACGTTCTCCCTAGACATCCCTGTCCGCCGCCAATCCACTGACTCTCTTTCTTCAGGAATGCCGATGGCGATGGACCCGATGGCCGCAAATCAGGGGATGTTCGGTGACTACGAAATGAACATGACGGGCATGATGAACATGGGGGTGAACTACAACGGGCAGGGCATGTATGGATCCTTAGGATGGGATGGCTCCCAGCAAAACAACATGTGGCACGGAGGCCAAGATAAATTTAATCCAAATGCTTTCGCAAATGGCACGGGCTCTCCCTACGGAGCTGCATTTGCCGGATCTAATATGTCTCCTTACCCTTCTAACCCGGACTTCCAGGCGGGCTATCATGGGCATGGTCGTGGTGGGTTTCGAGGCCGGGGCAGAGGCCACTTTGCTGGTGCCGGACGAGGTGGTTTTGGGGGATCGGGCCCCTTTATACAAGGTGCCCACTCACCAGGGTTCCCCAACCAGTCTTCCCCGAACGGTACCGCTCCAAGCGGGAACGATGGGCCCCATGCTGGCCCGGTATCTGGTGAAAATGCTACCGCCGAGGGCGCCGAGGATGGCCAGGAAGGAGCTGCAGCAGCAGAGGGTCCGCCGGACAATCACACTGACCAACAGCTCCAGGGGATTCCCACTATTGACAGCTTCGATCAGCCAGTTCCAATGAACCCCGGTCCGTCTGCCAACCGTATGGGATCTGGATACGGGCGAGGGGGATACATGCGCGGACCTAGCCGCGGTGGGTTTAACGGTGGTCCGATGTCTGGACCCTATCAGCCCACTAATACGCCCACGGAGCCTCGTGGTGTCGGAGTGGAAGGTGCCCCGGCTGCACCGCGAGCAATGCGACAAGGTCTCCCCAATACCAGCGTATTCCGACAGCGCGGCTTCCAAGTCCAGGGCCTGGCCGGTAGTCACTCGCGCGGACAGTCACAAGGGTAAGCATTCTGGGAACCGAAGTGCCAGCCGATATACTAACATAACATTCATGCAGGGCAAACTCGGAGGCTCTTCGCGACGACGTCCAGTCGCAATCCCCAGCCAACACCCCATCCAAACCCGTGGGATCCCGGTCTCAATCACCATCACAGAGCCAGGTCCTTCGCTCTCCTTCTCCCAGTGTGCACGACCAAGATAGCAGACGTGAAAGAAACCCCGAGCGTAGCGGCCGGACTGATCAAGATCGGCCCTCCCGATCCAGATCCCCTAAACCTTCCCGCCGGTCCTCCAAGCGAGGACACCACGAAAGTGACGGAGACGGAAAAAGCAGTCGTCGCCACCACTCGCGTCGTCATCGCAGCCGTACCGGCAGTCGCAGCCGCAGTCCGAGCCGCAATGGAGACAGTCACCATGCAGACCGTCTATCCCAAATCGCAGAAGAGCCAAAAACCAATGGACGCAGCAAACCATCTTCAGAAAAGGGCGGGCGTGATCTCGCCAGTCGGATCAGCACTGGCATGCGATCCCGTCACCGTGAGGAAGAGCGCGAGAGTGGTCGGGATCGAGAACGTCGTCGTCGGGACCGAAACCGCGATCGGGATCGTGATGCCGAAGGCGAGCGTCGTCGGGACCGTGAACGTGAGAAAGACCGTGTGCGGGAGTCTGATCGAGAACGCCCCCGCGAGCGGGACCGTAAGAGATCCCGTCGTGATCGATCTGAATCGGCCAACGCAGATGCCCACCTTTCTCGAGAACATGCCCGCCGCACCAAGCGCAGCCGCACCGACGATGGCCAAGCTCAAGACCGTCTGAACGGTTCAGCCGAACCGGAAAAGGACCCGCACACAATTGAGCGCGAGGCGCGCAATCGCGAGCGTCTTCTGCGTGAGCAGCAGCGACGTGAATTGGCCAAATCGGGCCGTCGAGACAGCCGGCCGGACCGCGTGCTGGGCGGCCGTCGCATCAACTACAAATATGAAGATGAGCTTGATCACTAGACGGTGCATTACTGGGAGGGATTTACATGGGCATAAACTGGAGTGGCTTCTTTTCCCTTTTACACATCGTTATTTCCCTGGTGAGAACGGGACCGAAAGTCCAGTAGATATGGTCTTTCCGGGCATCGGTCAGACCAGCCCGAGTAGATAGAAGATTAAATGCTTGTCCAGCTATAATTGACTTAGGGTTGCCCTGATTAATGTATAAATCTCTAGTACTGATGGGGATGATAGTATCAACGGAGCGGAGAGAGATATATATATCCCAGCGACGCCAACCCCTATTGTATACTTACCGACAAACCAGAACAAAACTACACTGCTAAGACCACAAAACAGGTTGATCCGCATGTATTGACAATTCCGCTAAGAACAATTCATGTTTATCCACATTGCGCCGGACCAGACATCGTAGATACGCAACACACGAGAGAAGTGAATCCACTCCAGCACCTCCAACCCATCGACACATAACAGTAACATAATCAAGAAGACATATACCAACTAGTTCAGCTTGCTCTTGAGCGACTCGATTTCGCCCGTCAGGATCTGCATCTGCTGGGCCTGCGCGGCAATCGTCTTGGTCTGCTCAGCAATCAGGTTCTTGATCTGTTCAATTTCCCGGTGTACGGTAGCGGCGGGCAAGCTCGATTCGCTAGCGGGGGACGAGATCGTGGGGTTCTGTGGGATAATAAATTAGCATACAATCACTTCAACATCCTGATAGGGGTATTATCCACATACAGCGACGCTTAGTTGCATCTTGGGCTCCTCTTTCGGCCGCAGAGGGCTGCTGACTCGAGGCGAGGATGACTCGGCCACGACCGGTCGAGCGGCGCGCTCAACCGGCTTAGCAACCTCTTCAAAACTGGAGGCGTCGTCATCTTCTTCAGCAGTATCGGCATCCTCCTCGTAGTCGGCAAACTTGTTCACCATTGCCGCCATCGACGCGCCTTGCTCCTTCATCGATGGAGCTGGCTTCACCACAGGGCTGGGCTCCGGCACAGGCTCCGGCTCCGGCTTCTTGGCCACCGGCTCAGGTTTCATCTCGACGGGCGTCGGTTCAGCAGGCTCCATGGAGCCCGTCGGCTTGTCCTGAGTTCCAGACACCTCCTGGATACCCTGGCCATCGTACAGGCTGGCCATGGAGATCTTGGGAGGAATCGCCTCTTTGCCAGCCAACCAGTCGGACGAGCCCATGGCCGGGGTCACACCAATCGTGGCCGGGTAGATGTCATCCTGGAAGTTCTCGGACCGACGGGGAACAATGAACGAAACGGGCTCGATGTATGTGTCGTTGACCGTCTTGTACGCCCGGGCCACTTCGTGCTCATGCATGTTCACACCGCGCTTAGGCATGAACGCGATACCACGCTGCGGGTCGGCAGACTTGTGCTCCGAAAGGAATTCGAATTTGTCATTTTCCAGCTCAAAGTAACGGATGTTACCATCGCTGCACGAATTAGTATTCGGCAGCAGAAATTGATGTGAAGCACCTACCCTCGTCCAGCCAGATACAAGCAGTTGGTACCATCGTCCCAGAAGGGCATGCATACACCGGAGATCGAGTCCAACGTTTTGAAACCATTGATGGGTTCCCGTACCGCACGGATATCCCACAGGGCCATCTGGCGGTCACTCATCTTGGAGAAGCCGGTAGTCACGATCCGGTCGCGCTCGCCCAGCCACACCGAGCGGCTGTTCTTGGCTCCCGAGTGTCCATTCGTCTCGTGTGCCGGCCGCTCCTGACGCACATCCCATATCCGCAGCTTCTTGTCTCGCGAGGTGGTGACCAGAAGTGAGCCATTAGCACTCCATGACTGGGATTGCACAATGTCGCCGACGTTCAGGGTCAACTTCGGAGCACCCGCCTCGATATCCCAGATCTTCACGGTATAGTCGCCCGAGGCCGTTGCCAGCACGTTCTCCGCCGCGGGGTTGAAAAGCACGTGGCCGATCTTTCTGCAAGGCCGTTAGCACTGCTGACGGTTGCGCATTGATGGCTGTTCTCACTTGGGGTGCCCAGTCAGCTTGCCGACAGGCGCAATGTCCTTGATATCATCCGGATCGGCATCGGAGCGGACGGTGAAGTTCTCCGGGACCCGCCAGAGCAAAACCTGGAGCTGGTCAGCTGCAGAAAGAGGCAGATTGGTTGTACGACTCTACCTTTCCGTCATCCGAGCTCGAGGCAATCAGATCATCATTGAAAGGGTTCCTGCACGGATGGTGTAAATTGCAATTTCCTCGACATCCTCCCCCAGCTTGCGCGCACTGTTTCCTTACCAGTCGGTGTCTAGGACGACCGCGGTGTGACCACGGAACAGAGGAAATCTGTCGGGCAATTTGCCACGCTCCTCCAGAGGAAGAACAGCAAAAGCGCCTCCACCGCCAGCTTCCCAATTGACTGCCAAATACTTCGGGTTGACCTAGATGTGGCGTGTGAGACGGGTGACAGGAGCGGTGGATGGGTGGGTGGCCACACGCACCTTGACCAAGTTGGTATCCCAGGCATTTTTCGAGACGCGAAGATTATCGTAGCATTGTTCCTGCAGTCGGAGTCAAACGGATGCGTTGGGCGCATAAGGATTCGGCAAGGGTGTACCTTTCGTGTCGGCCGCCCGAAAACGTGGCCTAAGACGGGCCGATTAGCCTTTTACCGTGCAGTCTGCAGGGGATTAAGGGAGAGCCATACGGTACTTGGAAGAACGTACAAACCGCCCGGACATGATGTGCGACCAGGGAATTGGAGAGGTAAAGACAAATGGGGGGAAGTGAGGGGAGCAGAAGTTGGAGGAGAGAAAGAGTCGAGTCGTGGAGACGGTGAAACGGGGGGTGCCGCTGGTGTCGGGAATGCGGTGGAGTCGAGGGCGATCCCGACGTCAGGGAGCCAGACAATGGATAGTGGGGAGGGATAGCAAGAAGAATGGAGACAATATGGAGGAAGAATATCGTACGCCCAAGGAGAGGATTGCAAGTCCAATAAGGATTTCACCGACCGAAAGAAACCCATTGCAACAAAGACCATTCGGGACATGACAGATCACGTGTACCGCTGAGTCAGCTGTTTGTTTACTCGGTCTCTCCAGAAACGAGGGCCGATCAACAACAGTCAGTGCTGCAATCAACTAACTACACTTCTCCCAACCACCATTATTGTTTCCCTCGAGGACCGTGGCTGGCCGTGAAATCCTCCTCCTCGTCCGCATCCTATACTCGCCCGT
Source organism: Penicillium riverlandense (assembly GCF_028828495.1). Taxonomy (NCBI): domain Eukaryota; kingdom Fungi; phylum Ascomycota; class Eurotiomycetes; order Eurotiales; family Aspergillaceae; genus Penicillium; species Penicillium riverlandense. The sequence goes on from NW_026643195.1 coordinate 3,077,532, forward strand.
GATCTGGCGGACGACGAGTCCCACCATGGAGGATGAGAACATGGTACATAAACACATTAATCGATTGGATTGACAGGGACTGACCGGCCGACAGACACACGCAAGGGCATCTGCCCGGACGCGCATCCCCCAAGCTGGTCTCCGCGAGATGACTTCCGCCACAACTAATTCGCGCTCGGGCATTCTTCCTCCTGGCTCTATTGCCAGCAAGGCGAGCGTCTCACGTATGCAACACTCTCACACTTGCCCCTGCAACTCGAGTTACTCATCACGACAGCAGCAACCCGTCCCAAAACAGCTAATCCCACCGAAACGAAACGATCTGGCTCCGTCACTCGCCCGACCAACGGCCCGCCCAAAATGCATAATAGAGGGAACTCCTTTGCTTCGTCGACCATGTCACGACCAGGTTCAACCACCGCCCGGCCGACCAACGCATCATTCTCCGCCACCGTCGGTTATGGCGCGCGACCACCCTCCGCGGTATCTCGGCCACACTCGTCCCTGGGTGCGACCCGCAAGCACGCAATTACATCAAGCTCTCGCCCAGCAACCTCGTTGGCCACCCATGGCGAAGAGACAGGCAGTGTTCTCGGAAAGCGAAAGGGTATGCAATATTTTCCTTTGTTTCCTACCCGCACCCCCTATTGCCCATCTGAAACCCAAGAGGCACGGAGTCGCCGGGATTATGACGGGCACTCGGTCACATCCTCTGTTGATGAGGCTGGGACCTTGTGCTCTGACTTCTCTCGGTTGACAACGTATGGAGCTGTCGTCGATTCAGCGCGAAGCCCATCTCCCAGTCGTCCCAAGGATTGCCACAAACCTCCTATGCCTATGTCCAGAGTCCCTGTGCTGGAAACCCCTGTCAGACCAAGACACAACGCCCCGTCATCTTCCCCAATGCGTTCCATTAGAACACCGCAGCCACCGTCGTTTCTTCGCAAGGATTCCTCAATCCAGACTTTTGACCATGCTACAGGTGCCGAGTGGGACCAGGAATCTCGGGAGAACAATATGGAAGACCTTTTCCTAAAGATGATGACGCAATTGAACAAAACCGGACAGGAGAGCTTTGGTCTCAAAGAGACGGTGGATCTTTACAAGACCAGAAGTAAGTCAAGCTAAGTCTTGAGTGAGTGTGAGCCATTCTAATTGCTTGACGCAGTCAGCGAACTGGAAAGTTCTCGCGACGGCCTGACGGAAACCAATCTGACTTTGCGGGTGGAATTGGAATCACTGAAAACCCAGCTCAGTACCGCCGAGAACGCATTGAAAGATGCACGACGAGAGCATGAAATAGCCGTGGATGATCTCGACCGCCGCCATCGCATTGAAATGGAGTCGATCAAGCAGGATGGCAAGAAGGACTCGGAAATACTGAGTGCCCGACATCAAGAGGAGATCCGGGAGCTGAAAAGGCAGTTTGAACGGAATATCGAGGATGAGAAAGCTGCCCGCGTCCGGGAACTGGGCCAGCTCTCAACGCAGTCTGCGATGGATACCCAAAAGACACAGATCGAATTGGAGAAGAAGGATCGTGAACTCACCTCTTTGGAGAAGGACATCCATGCCATGAAACTTGATCTCGAACGCGAGCGGAAGAGCACCCAGGACCTCCGCCAAAACTTGGATATAGCAAGTAGCAACAGCCTCACATTAGAGTCTTCGCTGCGGGCCCTCAAGGCACGTATCGAATTCCTAGAGGGTGGACGGGAGGAACAATCCGAGGCCTTTGAGCGATGCAACCAGCAGATGATGGATGCATTGGCGGAGACTGATGCCATCAAGGAAAAGCTACGCAAAGAGGAGACCATGCGGCGCAAGCTTCACAACCAGGTGCAGGAACTCAAAGGCAACATCCGCGTGTTCTGCCGTGTTCGTCCATCGGTGAACGGCGAACCAGAGTCTGATGTTACCCCGATGCAGTTCCCCGACCAGTCGGACGACGCCAAAGAGATCAATGTCCTAGGCCCGGAAGAGAAGAGCAGTCTCGGTACGATTTCGCGCAAAAACAACACGTTCTCCTTTGACCGTGTGTTCGGCCCGTCAACCCAGAATGGTGAAATTTTCGATGAGATCAGCCAGCTGGTCCAGAGCGCGCTAGATGGCTACAACGTTTGTATTTTCTGTTATGGTCAGACTGGCAGTGGCAAGACATTCACCATGTCCTCACTGGACGGTATGATTCCCCGTGCCGTTCACCAGATCTACGACACCGCGCAAGGCTTGGAGGAAAAAGGCTGGCGGTACACTATGGCGGGCAACTTTGTCGAGGTCTACAACGAGAACCTCAACGACCTTCTGGGTAATCCAGAGGAGCTCGACAAGAAGAAGCACGAAATCCGTCATGACATGCAGCGTGGTAAGACTACCATCACCGACATTAACACCGTGCACCTCGACTCCCCTGAGATGGTCGAGTCCATCCTCAAACAGGCGGCGGCCAACCGGTCCGTAGCGGCTACTAAGGCCAACGAGCGTTCATCGCGATCCCACTCCGTCTTCATTCTCAAACTGATTGGTGAGAACCATATCACCGGTGAACGCAGTGAAGGGACTCTCAATTTGGTCGATCTGGCGGGTAGTGAGCGCCTGAGCCACAGCGGTGCTACAGGTGATCGTCTGAAGGAGACGCAGAACATCAACCGCAGCCTCAGCTCCCTTGGCGATGTGATCGCCGCCCTAGGCCAGGGCAAGGATGGTGGACACATCCCCTACCGAAACAGCAAGGTATGTTCCTGCACTTGTCTTTTGTGAGTCTCGTATTAACGACCACCTAGCTCACCTACCTACTCCAATTTTCGCTGGGAGGGAACTCCAAGACGCTCATGTTCGTCATGGTTAGCCCACTCCAGGACCACTTGTCGGAGACCTTGACCAGCTTGAAATTCGCGACCAAGGTGTACAATACCCACATCGGCACGGCCAAGCGTCAGGCCCGTGTCCGAGACACTTGAATTATGATGATACCTCTTTCTTCTCTTCTGCATATACTGCTCTTTTTTTCTTATGGGTAGAGGTCTTTTGACGAGCCTGTCCTCTACCCTCGGTGTTTGGGTTATTTGTTTGGTTTCGTGAGGAAGATCCTCCTCCGGTTCTGTTGATTGTGTGATTTACTGTACGGCCCTGATGAACCTGGTTGAATCAATCCACAGTAGCCGGCTCTTGACTTTCCAGTTTTCCTTGGATAAACCCCCGGATATCAGCCAGTGTGCGCTCCTTCTGCTCAATCCAGGGGAAATGGCCACACGCATCGTAGAGAATGGCCTGCGAGTCTGCGATGCCCTCCTTCGACCGCTCTGCAATCTTCATCCCACAGATCAGGTCGTCACGGCCAAAGATCATCAGTGTCTTTGCGCGGACATTAGGTAGCCGGTCCATCATTTGCATTGGACTCTCCAAGCTCTCATCGCACCGTCCTTGGTTCTGATAACACCACACGGACATGGGCTGGTCTCCAACATCCCGTATAAGCTCGTCTACATACTGTTGCGGATCAAAAAAATACAGCGGCCACAGCCCATTCACCGATGCAGTGAATTCCTCATCTGTTTCGGTCCGACGATGCAATAGATTCTTCCAGGCTCCCTGATACCGCGGGTCGTGCCGTGTAGACTCGCGCTGCAGCTGGCTCCGGTCCCGGAAGCCCACCACTTGGTGGTTCAGCAGGATCAGCCGCTGGACGCGGTCCGGATACATCTCTGCGTAGCCCAAAGCGATGGCACCGCCGTTGGAATGGCCTAGCAGGACGGGATACTGGTCAAGACCCAGGTGAGAGCGCAGGTCGTCGAGGTCCGAGGCCATGTCTGGCATTGTGCGCATCTGGCTTCCATCTCGCGGTCGCGATGATCCTGCTGTGCCGCGCGGATGAAAGAACACCACGGTGAAGCTGGGCGAGGACTCCCATAGATCGGAGAGGCCGCGTTGGAGGTACTGTGATCCGAGACCCCAGCCGGGGCATTGGACTACGACCAGATGATTGGGTAATGTGGATGGCTGGCGGACGACATATTCTAAAGTCAAGCCCTTGGCTGGGACAGTGAAGGAGTGGGTGCCGGGATGAAGGGGAGACGACATGGATGGATGCAAGAGGGAAGTGGGAGTTGTCAGGGTTTGCGTCACACTTAGTACAGATCTATGTACCTTCACCATCAATCGATCGATCCACTCCACCGCCAAAATACCGATCGGCCATTTGCTTCACCTGCTGCGCCTGTCTTTGGATGGCTGCTACGTCTAGAGTACCTTCTTCGCTAACATAACCATCGATCAGAGGTGCGGGCACCCACTCGAACGAGGTGTTTTTCACCCAATGTTTGGCCTCTCCTTCGAATGTCTTCGCGCCCTTGGTGCTCCCAGTGATCCAAGAACGAATTACCTCATGGGGGTCGCCCTCTTCCGAGCGATGCTCGTCCACCGCGCCGGGCTCAGCCACCTTCTCCAATTCACTGAAAATAAGTACTTTGGAGTTGGGAGAGACGTGCTTCGCGCTGAGCACCGCCGGCAAGGACCCGGTCTTGTTGCTGATCCATCCGGAGTCAGAAATTCGGTCTGCGCCTAGCAGCACAAAGTCAATATTATGGGACGCGAGAGCGGCAGATGCGTCAGTGTAAACCGTCAATTTAAGATCTCGGTCCCCCGGCGCTGGAAACTTGGACTGGAATTCGGCGGCAAGGGCTGCGGCCATGCTGACGCCTTCGTAAAGCGGTCGTGATTCCAGGATCCGTAGATCTAGCGTAGAAATGGGAAACGAGGCATAGGCGTCCACGATACTATCTCGAATGGTCGAACTTGCGGAGAGAGTGAGAATGGACAGTGCCTGCTGGGGTTCGGACATGAAGTGGTCGCGAAGATATGCCGCAAAGGACTGCTGGATGCGGGTGGGCATCATCTTGCGCTGCTCTATGTGGTGGTCGACTGCAGCAAGCAGTCGATCTCGCCGAAGCTCAGGATTGAGATCCTGATCCAGGACATGCTCCATATCGGCCAAAACCCGTAACAACGCATTCATAGTGGCTGCACCCATGCTCTCCCGGCCGTTCTTCCAGAGATGCCACGCCACCAGGCGCGCAGTTACCCACCATTGGGCTTCGCCCGCACCGTGCAGCTGCACCAGTACATCTCGGAAGATCCGCAGTGCAATGGAGGTCAACTCGTGGGACCCGCTCTGGCGGTCCGTCTGCAATTGGTGCAGGCCGGCGTTGAGTGCTTTGCTGGCGCCTTCAGGCACATCGCCCTCAAACCAAACGCGTCGCAGGCTCTCATGCAGATGCGGCACGCCGCCAAATTGGTCGTCATCCTTCACCGTTGCAGGATCTTGCCACTCCCATCCTTCATGCTCCCAGTTAATGCGGATGGCCTCTTCTCCTCGGCCCCCCTCAGCGGGGCCTTTGAGACGGAATGCAAACGGGTGGATGGTCCACCGCCGTCCAACGGATGGGTCACTGAAAGAATACGGATTTCCCTGCCGCCACAGGTCCACGTCGCGTATGGTTAAGGAGGTCTCTTCGGAGAGTTCACGCCATGCGGCGGCAAGCGGTGTCTCGCCAGCTTCGATGCTGCCTGAGATGGCGGCGAGATGATTGCTACCAGTAGACCCTCGCGTTAGCCTGCGCGACAGTGCATTGACGACCAAACAACATGTACAGAGACGCTCACCGATACGTTCTCACTTTGTCACTGCGCCGGAACAAGGCGACCAGTGGCTTCGAATCATCGGGACAAGAGAAGATGAAGGAGGAGACGACAGATCGCTGTTGGAGCCCGGGCTGATGCTGCTGGGTCGCCATGGGATCGGATGATGTTTGGGGGAAGGACACGCGCGAGGCTCATTCCATGGTCGCAAGAGTCCGCGAGAGTCGTGTCGGTGGTTAGAATAATATTGGAGTTACGTCACGGTCTGTGCGTCGATATAAGTCGTAATTCGTGCAATTGAATCATGTGGAGGAAGAGTGGAATCTATATAGTTCCAATCTCATAGATCGATGTCTCTGTTACGCGCACCCCCACACTGATCTAATCCGCAACTACATAGTCTCCCCCTCTAGGATTGTTATATTAGTCAGGTCTCTACTCGATTCAGGATTCGTTTCCCGCAATCCGGACTGTCATCTCGACAAGTGACGTCATCATATCTCGAGGATCTTGCCGAGATGGCTGTGAGCCCAACTCGACTTCACATTCGGACCAAAGAAACAAAATGCCCACGTATCCCGGATCGTGCTTCTGTCGCAAAATACAGTACGAGCTGCGTCTGGCCTCTCCTGACGACGCCCGCACCTCGCTTTGCCATTGCCGCAACTGCAAGGTAGGTCCATAGATTACAACAAAGCATGTCGCAGGGCTCTAACGCATCGCAATCAAACAGAAAGCTTTCGGAACAAATTATGGTCTCACAGCCAAGGTCCCCAAGGAATCCTTCCACTTGACAACAGGCAAACCAAAGGAGCATGAGGCGGATAATGGCTCCGGAGTCGTGATTCATCGAGAATTCTGCGACAACTGTGGAAGCTTCATCCTGGAATACGGGGTTTGTTGCCTTGACCTCGTTGATATGTCTCTGGACTGACTTGCGAACAGACTGCCGCTAAAGATCACTTCCGCTATATCTGTGTCGGCTCTCTCGATGACCCCGAGGCATTACCGCCCAAGGGCGAGTTCTTCTGCCAATCACGGGCGAGCTGGATGCCGGAAGTCCCAAGTGAGTGCTGCTATGTTGATATGTAAAACAAGGCTAATCCCCGGTAGATATATTTCACAAGCAGGCGATCAAGGAGTAAAATGGGATGGACGAAAATGGTTTTCCCGGAAGAGAGAAAGAAACAGATCAAACGCCGCATTGAGGGCATTTGTACTTCCTATTTCGAATTCGCTACCGTAATGCTCTTCACTATCATATCCGGAGCCAGCAGCTTGTCACGGATGGCAAGGCCATTCAAATAATCATTGCTATCCACTCGACGAAACCCATCCTCCAGCGTCTTCTCAATACCTGCATGGACATGACGCTTGGCCGTTCGCTCCCGTGCCTCCAGTAGATCCGTCTCCACGAAGACGCGGTAGTCCACTAGATCAGCCAGCTCTCGCCACCCGGGCTCATCGAGAAGCAGGTAATTTCCTTCAATGATGACGAGAGAGGTGTCGGGCGTGATAGTAAACCCGTCCTCAACGGGGTCTTTGGCCTGATGGTCAAAGGTCGGGACTCGAATCTCGTCTGCTGCCGACCAGGTCTCCGAATATGGGACTGCCAAGGGCGTATGGTCCGCCCATTCGCGGAGTCGATACACAAAAGACACGAAACGGGTAACGTCGAATGTCCATGGTGCACCACGGCGGATGTGCGCCTCCTCGGGGTTGGGCAGTTGGTCTAAAGCTGCCCGGGATAGGTGGAAGCCGTCCATGGAGAGCAGGGCTGCCCGTGTGTTGGGAGAATCATTGAGTTGGCGTACCGCTGCTTCTGCGGTGGTAGTTTTGCCTGAACCGGGGACTCCAGCAATGGCTACCAGGAAGCGCTGCTTGGGGTGGGCAGTAGCCTGACGTCGGATTGCGTCCACTAGGCGGCGGTACTCAGACTGCATCTGTAGATGATAGTTAGGATCGTGACAGACATTTGGGAGCGGCAAGACAGACCTTCGGATCAATTGAACATCAATAGAGATTTTGTGTGGATATAATTGTCAATCGGAGTCGATGTCTCTACCACAGCATATTCCGCAACAGTGCACTCCGTTAGCCACAGAAAAGGGTATTCCCAGGCAGTGGAATGGAAAGTCCATCCCATAGAAGCTCTATCTATAAACAAAGGGGTGGAGCAGATGTCGGCTCACAGTGCTCCGACCAAAGCACCATGCCCACACCGCATTTTTCGTAGACATCTGTGGACTTTAGGGCTGGTAGACAAATGTGAGGGATATCCCCATGTTCTTGCTCTTGCAATCGGCCTGAGGCGTGGGGGGTTGAGGCTGGTGTCGTTGGTCATTCACGCCGAATCGCCTGAATGCGCCGGATCTACAGTACTAAGTGAGTGATGGCTGAGCATAGAAAACTTTGATAGACCAAAATCACACGGATCTAATGGCTCGATTAATCTTCACATTGACCGCTGTTCGCTGCACTACCGCGCTCAAAAGCATAGGGAAAACATGGATTGTTGAGGGAAGAAATGCACACAAGGAAGTTCATTGCATCGTCAAGACACTCATTCATAGATCGGACATTCACCTGGTCGCATTGGCAATATGGCGGTCTACCGATGGCTCTAGCCCCGTCGCCTGACCGCGCTTGGGCTTGATCTTGGGTGTCACATAAAAACAGAAGAATCTGCTGCTGCCAGCAGTGCGAACACTGGGGGTGGGCTTGGTCGCAGGGAACATGCCATTCACGGCAGGCTTTGCAGTCCGTGGCACTGTTTGCGCGGTTCGGAGCGCGTCGAGGAGGATCACGAGTGACTTGTGGATCTTCAAACGCGGTGCCCCGCCATCCAGACCACAACCATTGACAAATGTGCCCACAAATCCCCTGGGCCACGGCAGTGGACACGGGTGCTGAGACAGACGTATAGGTGTTGTGGCTTGGGTCGGTCGGAGACTGGCGGTTGACCGGGTAGACCCTTAGCGATCTATAGAGTGGATCAGTAGTGGAAGAATTATTAATAGACCGAAGGCACTATACTCAGAGCCATTCATCCTAAGAGATGAGACGAGAGATGATGGGAAATGGTGAATAGAGACACGGTCGGTAGAATAAATAGGCAAGGGCAGACTGGATGAAGCAAACAAACAAAAAATAAAAAACAAGGTTCACAGACTGCAGCAAGCAGGCAAACCCATCCCGTAGGTGGACTGCCCGCCCGCGAATCAACAGCCACCACACACATCCATACATTATGCCTGGAACTCCATCTCCGGGCGGCGTCAGATGGCCCGATCTCCAGGTTGCACAGATCGGAATGTGATTCCATCAGCTGCGATACAGTGGATGTAAGTATAGCAGGTCAGGTGGAACGTCATGATGGCTTCAAACTCCATGTGGTGAGATATAGCTAAACTACCTACCTGGGTTTAGGTTAGGACAGCGGAGCTAACACGTATACTCGACCCATCAATACTCAACCCATCAAGATGGTTCGAATCACCGATGCCATTGCCAAAGACCACCGACTACTCGAATCCTACTACGAGACAATCCTCAGCGCCAAGGATGCCGATGAGCGGACTCGCTTCCAAAACCAGTTTACCTGGGAGCTAGCTCGACACTCGGTAGCCGAGGAGCTGGTGGTCTATCCGGCGATGGCGAAATACCTGCGCAACGGCGATCAGCCAGTCGACAAGGACCGGCAGGAACATCAGACAGTCAGGGAGTGTGATCAGGTTGAAGGTCAGACACGACGCTAACTCGGTCGTAGCTCAAAGAACGCCTCAAAGTTTTCCAGGACTTGAACTGCTCTGATCCGCGTTTCGTTCCCACGATCACCATGCTGATGGATGACCTCTCCAAGCACATCCACGACGAAGAGACCATGGATCTGGTCAAGCTAGAGGGAGCCATCACAGAAGAGGAGAGCAATCAGCTGGCCAAGTCGGTCCGCCGCACCAAAATCTTTGTACCATCCCGAGCACACCCCGAAGCACCGGACAGGCTGCCGTTCGAGACGGCAGTGGGGCTCCTGGTGGCTCCATTCGACCACCTACTTGATATCTTGCGTAAGTGGCCGGATGATGTGTTCTATCCAAATCCGTCCATGGATTAGGAACAAAAACCCGAATCAAATCATATTCTATCACTTCATATACAACGGTCTATTCTAAATCTACTCCTCGGGGGCCTGCTGGCTCAGCTTGTCAAGCTTCTTCGCAGAGCCTTGCTTGCCTCGTTCAGTATTACGAGCGTTGCTTTGAGCACTGAATCTCTGTCGTCAACATCGATAACTAGAACAGATGTTCGTGAAAGGGCTTACGCTTTCAAACCACCAGCCACACGGTTGGGGTCTTTGTTGCGATCCCGGACATTGTATAGCTCCTGCCGTGGGTTATCCCAGCCGAGCTCGTTGTTCAGCACCTCCGAGGCATGCTGCTTGGCCTCGTTGGATACCCTGGGATTTTTCAAAGTTCTAGAGAATAGCTTAGTTTGATGATCAAGCATGATGCGACCTCGTACTCACGCCTTATAGCCGCGCATGGCATTCACTCGGTCCTCCGTGGAGGCATCGACCTCAGTATTTTCCCGCGAGTTCGACATGATGGTAGTGATGCGCGATGACAACAATATCAAGAGCTGAAATGTGTTGCTTGTTTGTTTTTATTTGTTTTTTGGTAGGATCACAAAGGGCCGTAGTTGCAAAATTGAAAATTCCTGTTGGGTCTTGACGGATGATCAAGGCACACCTCATGAAAAAGCACGGGATTATAGCCTCATCGACCCAAGCCATGCATCATGACAGCGTCAAAAGAGGCAAATGAAATTGCCGTCGACGACATATCTGATGGCGAATCCTCAGGCCTAGAAAGTCGAGAACTCTATCGAATTATCTCTTGATGATTGCATTGGCAGTTGAGCACCCGGGTGCCAAAATAGAAATTCGCCCACGCGGAACTACCAGCCGGTTGATGTCAAGCTTGCATCAAGTGGTACCAGCGGGAATCCGAAGCATGGCAGCCGTAAATAAATATCGGTCTGGCATCCCGGATGATCGGCTCTGTCGGGTCATTGTCACATCACGGCTGTGAATTTGACACCTTACTATCAGCTTTTATTCTGAGGTTTCATTTCTACCAAAACACTTACCCAGGTCAAAGGTTTCTATCTTGACCGCAAAAATGTCCAACCGCGTTGAAAGAGAGGCCGAAGACAACTACGAGGCCGAGAACGACGCCGCCCCCATTCCGGACGAGATTGTGGACGATACGTACCTGGGCGAGACAAATCCGAACCTGACGAATCAGGTTCCTGTCCAAGCCGACGAGGATGATTATGAAGATCCCATGCAGCCGCCGTATGCTAACACTGATGAGCAGCTCGGTAAGTGGTTGCAAGGTGGTATAAAGCAACAAACATTGACTTCTGGTTAGCGGACGACGACAACGAGGCGATCGACCAGTCCAATATCCTCAAAGGAGATCGATTGCGCCACGGAAAGCCCCGATCTACGAATAGGTATAGTGAGGGTCCTAATGAGGACGATCTGCCTTCAGATATCCGTGATGGTCTGTCCGGTGTCTCGGGCTTGAAGCGGCTGTCATAGACTCAAACACCGACCCTGGACTTTGATTTGGAATTGCGGTAAAGCATTTAGAATATAATGTATGTCTAGGCCTCCTAGTCTATAAAATTTGTGCGTCTTGATTTTGAGTCTCGAAAATTGTAAGAGCTTGGTCAATATAAATTAGTGATTGGGTAACTATTTCGGTGCCGTACGGATTTCGGCAGTGAGCCAGTGCTCATGATGTTACTCAGAGAAATTTATTACCAACGACGGCCAGAGAGAGAAAGAAAGAAGGACCAAAGCCTCGATCGAGTATACCACAGTATAGCCTGTCAACAAGCTCATTCACTGCCGAAGGTCACCCGCGCGCACAGACCAGGCGCACGGGCCATAGCCGAGCATCAAGGGACCCCGTGATGAGAGGACTCGAATATGTAGTTCAGCATCATGATGGAAGCCAGCGAGAAGGGCATAAGCTTCCTGATGTATATATATACATAAGCATAGAAAAGCGACGGGATATTAGAGACGGATGAATGGATGGATGGATGGATGGATGGATGGATGGATGGATGGATGGATGGATGGAGTTGTTGAAGAGGGTAGAAGAAGGAAGAAGGAAGAGTTGGGCCGGTTCGGCGGGGAGGAGGGTGGCTCTATAGTTCCAGACGGAAAGTGCTCTCCTGGAATCCAGGCATCGGCAGATATCAAAAGTATCCAGGCATTATTACAACTGCACATGCGTCCTTTGAGCGTGATCGGGTCACCCTTCGCCTTGGTGCAGCTTCAGAAATTGGTTGGGAGTGAAGTGATGCCTGGAATTGCGTTGTAGATGATTTAATATGGATCGGTGTGGAAGCGCTTGCTAAAGGTGAAGAGCAAAAATAAGTAAGGGGCTGACAACTGCGAGTCGAGGGCTGATTATATGTCCTAAGAGAGCGGCAACGTGATGAAAAGGTGATCAAGAGCCAGGCTATGGGTTATATACTTACAGAATTAGATGGAGATGTGCGAGAGTGGGAGAAGCGCTCCCAGTCTGGTACTCCAAGGTTTCCAAGCCCCATTTCCAATGGCAGTGGAGTTCAACGAGGGTAGCTCCAATATCACCTGGGGCATTCTCGGTGGTCTCTTGGTGCAAATCATGTTCTTTGGCTTCATGATTACGTCCATGGTTTTTGAGACGCGCATCCGCCGGAACCGTCGCGTGCTTCGGACGACCTGGCCCACGTCTGGCACCAACACATGGTAGCCCGCTACGCCACCCGTGCTCTAATTTTACTTCGGTCGGTGGTACGGGTGGTAGAGTATTTGCAGAGATACGAGGGATATCTCCTGCGACACGAGGTCTTTCCCTACGTTTTCTATGCCCTTCTGATGCTGACGGCGAAGGAGTGTTGCAACAATATACCCACCCCGGCGAGATCAATTGCATTCTGGGATGGGGGGACAAAAACTGGGAGAAAGTGTTCCAGACGCGGCGGTCGGTATCTCGGTCCGCAATGGTGATGGATGAGATGGCGTAGAGGCCCAGTGGATCAAGGGTAGAACGCAAATTGTACTGTGGTCAATAATTCTTTCGTCCGTTCCGTTCAATCGTCAGCGGTCGCTCTCTTCAGGTATCAGGTATGGTTGGCGGGTGGGTACAGCAGGAATGTGAGCTGGACTGGAAGCCGACCAAGATGAAGGAAGAATAATACGCACGTTCGTCCTTGCTTTCCACTGGCTTGTGGTGCAAGTTGCCTATTGGCACCGTCGAGGCGCCGGGTATCCTGTGTAGTGAAGAATGGAGTCGTGTCGTGGATTCCTGCGCCGAGAATGCTGTTGTCAATGGACAATAACAACATTCAGCGGATGGACCAGACCTGACCGGACCATCGCGCTTCCCTCTGCTATGGACACCACATTCCTTCCCTTCGTTCCTCCTTTCGTTTCTCCCTGATTGTCTTTGGTTCATCCTTTCGACTGACTGCTCTCGCTGAACTACAGACTGCGTATAGTCGCTTTTCGGACCAAAGTCCCTGAGCCTTCCTCCGTCTTGGGCAAGATGTTTTCTCCCTGGCTCTCACTCAGTGCTGGCTCGCTGATCCTACCCCTGTTGGCATCTCCCGTCACGGCCAACGAGTCGAGTGCCGCCGCCTATCAGCTGGTGGAACGTTGGCAGGCCGACAACTTCCTGGAGTATTTCAACTTCCACGTTGGACAAGACCCGACCAACGGCTATGTCAACTATCTGGACCAAGCCAGCGCACAGGATGCCGGCCTGGTCAAAGTCACCGACAGCGGCACCCTGTACCTAGGGGTCGACCACACCACCAAACTCAGCCCGGGTGGGAAAGGCCGCGATTCCGTGCGCATCGGGACCAAGAAGTATTATGACCAAAGTCTGGTCATTGCCGACATCGCGCACATGCCGGGAAGCATCTGCGGGAGCTGGCCTGCGTTCTGGTCCGTGGGCATGGAATGGCCACAGGATGGTGAGATCGATATCATTGAGGGCGTGAACCTGCAGGAACATAATGAGATTGTGATGCACACAAGCGGTACCTGCAGTCTGACAGACCAGGGCATGACCGGTGTGGTCAATGCCACAGGCTGTGGAGCGGACCTGGGACCCGTAGGCTGCGTCGTCGAAGGCCACAAGGGCAGCTATGGCACCTCGTTCAATCGACAGGGTGGCGGTGTGTACGCCATGGAGTGGACTGCCGATTTCCTGAAGATTTGGTTCTTCCCTCGGCGCTCCATCCCGTCCTCCATCTCCAGCGGACAGCCCGATGTCACCGAGTTTGGCACCCCGATGGCGCTGGTGCAGGAAGGGTGTGACGTGGCTAACAGCTTCAAGTCCCAGTCGTTCGTGTTTGATGTCACCTTCTGTGGTGACTGGGCGGGCGGCGTGTTTGGCCAGTCGGGCTGCCCCATGTCCAGTTCGGATCCCGTGCAGAGCTGCATCAACTATGTTGCTCAGAACCCATCCGCCTTCGAGCAGTCGTACTGGGAGATCAACTCTATACAGATCTACCAAACTAGCGTGAATGGCCCGGCTTCGAACTCTACGACAACCCATGCTCCTGCCACGACTCACACGACGGCCGAGCCTTCTGTTGCGGAAACCCAATCGGTTACTTCCGCCCACGAGGGTGCCACGACTGTGCATTCGGCAGTTACTACTTCTTCAACTGAGGCCAAACCGACGTCGGTAAAGTCTATGCACCACGAGACCGTTGAGAAGGCTCTGGCTACTACCGGTGTCAAAAAGGCACCTGCTACTTTGTACGTGACGAATTTTGTGACTTCGACCAAAACTGTTTGCACCGACACCGTCACCGCGAATGGAGCTGAGATGACCAAAGATCTGTCTAATGGTGAGAACTTGAAACCGGCCGGCTCCTCGAACACAGCCACTCGTGTCGAGACAGTCGTTGAGCCACAGAACACGGCAATGTCTACCCAAGCCCACGGCGTTAATGGAAAGAGCGCGACCTCAAACGCTGCATCCAACGATCATTCTGCGCCTGGAAAAGACTCTGTCAATTCGGTTACTTTACACAAGCCAACAGAGATTGAGAATTTATCTCCTGCAACCAGTGCACCCGGCCTCCTACCGTCTTTACGACCTTCTCGCAGTTCGGTGCCTCTCATCCCTCATCCTGACGCTTCCACACATAGTCCCAGTTCTTCACCCACTGGTGTCAGCGCTGTGTTTACCGGCGCTGCTCACAAGGCGACTGGAAATGTCCTTGGAGCTATCCTTGCTTTTGTTCTCGCCCTTTTGGTCTGATGTCTCTATTCTCTCCATGTAAACCTAGGTCTTTGAGCCCAGTTATGGAGTTCTGTTGTATAATTGGCCTTTCCTTGACTGTTGTTCATAGACGTGTTTGTATTTCGGCTCGTTGTATCCTGTTTTTGTGTCGGCGAGAACACCGTGTGCTTCTGACTGATTGTGTTTCATTTGATAACATTAGGTAGTTGATGAATAAAAAAAGTCTTCAATCCACAAAGGCAGCGACACCCATTGATCTATTTACAGCAACGGCCACATCGTCGCCGGCTTAATGGCTATATGCATTGCCCTCAAACAACCCACCGCTCCAGCCAATCTCGGGCATAACAATTTAAAATCCCGTCCTCAATAATCTTTAACCGACCATTTCGTAAAGTAACACTGTCCCGCTCGGCTTTCTCAGTGATAAATCTCTTAGGGCACAGCCGTTGTGATCGCCTCTCCCCATGCATAGCCGCATAGTGACCGATCAACTTGACAGCAGGGTTGACGTTCTCCTCTCCTCTTGTCTCGCTCTCGCGAAGCATCGCCAGCCATTCCTCAAAGGACACCGTGTCGAACCGAAATCCAGCGCATCTCAGCGATGAGAGTAATGATGCCCAGGAAAATTCGCGCGGGTTGGACACGTTATAGATGGAGTCATCAACGTACGCAACGGTCGCCGAATTCGACGCCATATTTGTCCCATAGTCGCAAGTCGGAGCGGCGCAAGCATTTGCCAGCTCAACAATCGTCAAGGCCAGTGTATCCACTGGGAGCCATGAGCAGGTCTGCTCTAAGGCTGGGAGGGCCTGGACCGTCAACGCCGATCGAATCATGAGTGGGAGTGCTTCGGCGTCGTTCCACAGGCCTTTCTTCGAATGACCGGATACTTGGCCAATTCGGAGAGAAAAGGCTCTCGCTCCGGATTGCCGTGCAATGCTGGTGATCTTCTCTCCTACGAGTTTGGACTGTCCGTAGCCCATATGAAGGGCGCTTCCAAGATCTTGCGTTGGGGCCTCTTGGACTTCAGCGCAGGAGGATCCAAGAGCTGTGGAGATTGATGAGCAGAATATCATAACGGCCGGTTCGGGTCGCCGAACAGACAGAGAAAATTGGATCAGGTTGTAGATCCCGCGGATATGTGGCTCGAACTGGGTAAGGGGAAGATTGAAGTT
This sequence comes from Penicillium riverlandense, assembly GCF_028828495.1. NCBI lineage: Eukaryota > Fungi > Ascomycota > Eurotiomycetes > Eurotiales > Aspergillaceae > Penicillium > Penicillium riverlandense. The sequence continues at coordinate 3,093,670 of NW_026643195.1, forward strand.
TACCGGCCATGCTGTGTGGATGATCTGAGACACAGAATCTTGCATGCGGCTCATGATGTGCTCATGAAGCCCAAGATTTGGCTCGTCAAGGGAGCAAGTCAACGAGATAATCTTCTCTTTCTGTTCAGGCAAAGCATCCAGATTCTTCTCCGCTAAAGCCTGCAAGACAGCTTCTTGCGGCAATGAACGCCGAGTGAGACAGAAAATTGTCGATACAGAATCATCCTTGAGAAGTTCGAATAGCGTGTGTGCACCAATAGAACCTGTGGCTCCCGTCAAAACCTTGGAGATGTTAGTGCAGGTCAATAGGAGCATGTATATATAGAAACCTACCACGCTCTTTCCACTTGAAGTGATCGCTCGGCGTGGCAAATGCTTTCGAAATGCTGAGTATTTGCTGATAAGTTCAGCCATCACTGTCGTGGTTTTCTTAGAAGTGACACTTCCACCAATCTGCAGAGCGCAAATGTACGTTGCCAACCCTGATACGCTGCCAGCCTCGAAAACCACATTCTGTCCCAGACTTTTAGCCGACGCAATATTGAAATGGCGAAGGATCAAGCGTCGAAGGTGTATCGCTTTCAAACTGTCCACTCCCTCTAAGAAGAAATTGGCGTCTACGCCCGTGAGGTGAATTCCAAGGTCCTTGCTGCAGAGCTCCATCAGATAGGACTGCGTTCCGGTAAGGTCGAGTGTCATTCCCCCATCTGCTGCGCTTTGGACTTCCGTGTACATGCCGTTGATGAGATCATTGTATTGAGAGTATATCTGGGCACGGATCATAGATCCCTTGTCTGTTCGAGGAAACTCGGATGTGGAAGGCAAAGTGGCAATCATATCGCGAGAGATCTGTGAGAATTGCTCTGACCGGGCGTTGGCTTCTTCGACCACCGACCAGATTGTGTCAATATATTCACGTTCCGATAGGTGTGTAGATTGATCAGCTCGCAGGATCAAAAGCCCCGGGATTGCCTTCCCGACTCCAACAACAATTGCTTCATAGATCAGAGGATGCTGTTTGACGTAGCCTTCTATCGGAAGTGGCAGAATCTTCTCGCCAGTGACAAGGGTAATACAATCATCCAATCTCGACACATACTTCCATCGGTGTGGAATTGTTGGGTGTGGGGTGAAAACATCCCTTGAATGAAAAGAACCTGGGGGCTCGTTGGAGTTGGAAGTAGTCAACGCTGGATGACCAGCCAGGTAAACGCACTCGTAGAGCGACATGCCGAGGGGCTTCATCCAGATGTATGGCCTGATGTTGTCAAAAAAATTTAAATAGTTCCAGGCGATATCACCCTTGGGGCGTGATATTGATTCAGCAACTAGCCCGGCCTCTGTCCTAGAGGACTTGTCAGCTGTTTTCAGTGTATAATCTAGGGTATGATTAACGCACAGTCCAAAGGAACCACCAAATTGCACACCCTGGCTCACTAGGCAGTCCCCCAGCTCGTCTGGACATGGCGCGCCTCCATAAGTAACCAGATGACATTTACGCAAGGCAGAAATTCCGCGAGGGCTGTCGACCAGCAACTGCAGCATGTACGGAACAGCAGCCACAGACTCGGGTCGTGCTGCCTCCAGAGCAGCAACCACTGATTCAGCGGTCAAAGGTAATGCGGCGTTCCACAAGTAAGCCGTCTTCTTCATCCACATTGCCTGCAACGCTGTAGAAAGGCCATGGAGGTGGTACCAGGGTAGTGAATTGAAGGATGTCAGGCCAGGACCTCGTAGAGGATGGGTCATCAAAGCTCGGTGACTGAGAAAGAGAGGTTTGGGGGTTCCTGTTGATCCAGAGGAATGTAGAATAAGGGCGATCCTGTTGCACTGGGCCTCGGAGTTGCGATTACGGTGTAGAATGAGAACCAAAGTTTCCTCAGTGTCGAGATTGCTTTTGGAAAGCATTGGACGACAACTGACGAGCTTTTTCTGAAGGATGTCGCCAATTGTGGCACGGATGCTGAGAGTATTCCCGTAGATAATTGTCTCACAGCCGACGGTATCGAGCAGAGCCACGCACGCATCCCCACATAGCCTTGGTGAGAGCATCATGACGGTGTAGCCTAATCGACTGAGGGCGAAAAATGTAATCACCATGCTGATGTCGGATGGTGCGAGAACTGCGACAATTGAGCCATTGCCCTTAGGCTGCGAAGGGTTAGCCCGCGTAATCCAAGTTAAATGATTCAGATGCTTACTTACAGGCTGAAAGCCATCATTCATTAAGCAGGTGACCGCCTTGTCTATCATGTTGTCCATATCCCGTCCAGTGTAGTATTCGTATGTGGCGGTCGCGGTGTCCGTATTTGAACAGGGATACGCGAGGATGGGATGCTGAACCATGTCTGCCGCCCGCAGTCGAATCAAGTCATCAAGTACATGGAGCTGCCCAAATTGTTGGATCAAGGCATCTGTGGTACTTGACGAGGTCGCCTGTACAATCTGGCCACCGCGTTGAATACCCATGATGAAGTCGATGACAGAAAGATTGGGAAGGGACAAGAGTATGCGGCCTTTATTTGTGAAATAGAGTGTCCCGAAGATATTTAAGCCCTTCTGTGGACGTCGGCCAACCCACGAAACGAAGTGCCATTCGTGTTTTGGTTCTATGCACTAATGCGTTCGGGATAGTCGGGAGCGTACAGGTCTTCCGCCCTGGGCTATTAACTTCAAGTCGCGACAAACTGTTTTTGTGTTCATTCAAGATGGCTTTTGACAGATCCGCGGGTGGTGCCAGCTCAGACCACTAGTGTTGGTTGTAGATTGTAAACGGTCGACCAGCAGCAAGCGCAACGGAGGGTGTCGCCCTGCTCGGAAATAGCCTTATGCAAACAGACCAATGCGGTATGGACAGAAAGTTCCCCGACGGATAAGAGTCGTTGAGATATTTTCCCCGATGCAGGTGCAAACAACTTGGCAAACCGGATTGCTTCCCCAGACATGGGGGCTTGCCGCTCGGTTGCCAGGACAAAGACTCTGGAGCTGTGTTTGTCAAGCACTTGATAGAAACAGCGGGTTCCGAAGACTATCACAATATTTACTAGTGCTATTTTACTTCCTGCACGTCTTCAATATGATCCCATCTAGCGCCATGGCAACATGGCAGAGGTCCCCGAGACGGGTCCGCCAGAATCGAAATCCCGCTGGGATAGTCTCCACCTAGCCTGATGGTAATAAGTCTTTGACTTCGTACACAGTGCAGCCGCAGAGTAGCAAAGGATCAAAAAGGAGGTCGCCAGCCAGCTCGATTGATCATCCCACTGAAGGACTGTCTTCACTTTGTCACAATTAGCGTTGTTCTAGTAGTACAACTGCTACAGTTATGATAGGCGAGACTCTTGTATTTATCTGTGAATAAGTATTGTTAGTTCGTTACTTGGCTGTTGACATAAGCGTGTCTTGTTCTCTGGGTTATCGTCCAAATACAGTAAGGAGATTTATACTCAGTTTTCTATGTCTTGCACAACACTTGAGGATACAGATGTCACTTTGTACACTGAAGACAACCTCATGGCTTGGATTCCTTATTTTTTTTTTTTTTTTTTTTTTTTTTTTTTTTGTTTAATAAAAGCCCCCCAGTGTGACCTGTGCCTGACATGGTGACATGTCTCGTGTAGATAGCTCCGACTATTCTTTCGTTTCTTCTTTCTTTCTCCAACTTGGAACTCCCGTCATCATAGCACTTATATTGATTCCTTCGTCTTTGACCCGAAACCGATTCCGGTGCTCCAGTACACTACTTCCGAACTATTCTCCACGATTGGCCAGACCATATCTGCCGGCAAATCCTGTGTAACACTGTCTGCCAGACTACTCGCGAATGCTTATGGTTGATTTTGTCCTGCCAGATACCAATATCACTCTATTTCAAACATCTTTGTACATTCAGATGATGAGCATTGGGGCTCTCGGGGAGCGATCGGAGCATCACTGGAGGGATCCGCTGGATAGCGTGGGCCTACAAATCACTGGCATCTGGGCCAGAGTCCTGGCATGGAATCCGTAATTGAGGCTGTTCTGGTGACTTGACATGAAAGTATTGGGTCTTGATTGTGCTTCCATTTAGGGGGTTCAAGACATTCGGAGTTTTACGCACTTCCACTGAGATTCTATGATATATAAAGATGCTTCCTCTCAATAAGACGCTTGGCTCCTACAGACGCCGCATTGTCAACTATTCCCGTCGACCGGAAGCGCAAACCTTGGTAGGCAAGACGGCGTTGCAGTGCTTCCTGGTATTCCGCATTCCTCATCAATCCTCCTGAGAGTACCAGTTCACACTCCTCAGGGGGGGTATACTCGCGACATCTGGGGTCGAACAGCCGGGCGAACGTGTTATCGACTAGAAATGCGACTTGATTTTCGACAATAGCTGTAGCAATCTCGTTGGACCCGGCTAGATTCAGCACGATCTGTGCGATAGTGGAGATGCGGGCCTTGACGCTCTTATCACTGCGTTGACATAGTACAGCATTCAAAAGGTCGACGTTACTCGCCGCCACAACCCGGCATCCGAGCTGTTGGACCACTCCCTGTTCCAACTCGCCAAGCTCTTGAGTTCGTGAACCTAGGGCTATCTCTTCTAGAACAATCAAAGTGTGTTTGATCGCTTCTAAGCCTATGGCGTAACCTCCACCTTCGTCGCCCAGGAGATGACCCCAGCCGCCTGATCGAGCTACTCGGACAAATCCGTGTTCCGCAGCCCAAGTGTACCGCATGGCCACGCTCCCAGTTCCCGCAATCAAGACGACAGCTGCGGGTGCATGATGGCTGGTTGCGACAGATGCAGTTAGGAGATCCACGTCATTCGTCAAACGGATCTGACCGATGTTGTAATCCAGCCCAAACAGTTCTTCTAGTTTAGGTGCCAATTCGATGGAGAATCCAGCCCGATCCAGGCCAGCAAGGCCGATCCAGACGGAATGGAAGCATGTCCGAATATACTCCTTCCACATGGGCTCTGTGAACTCCGCACCTATCGGTAGCTGATCTTTCAAGGCGCTTTTTATGGCGTCAAGCAAAGTGGTCACGGCTCCGTCCATGCCCCCAATCTTATCGGTTCTATAGACATAAATTAGCTCTGAAGAGACATATACCTAAGTAAATGCCATACAGATTACATGGGCCGGCGGACCCATGGCCAATAACGCCAGTATCATCCGCAACCACAGCTGCGCATTTTGTCCCCCCACCATCAACACACAGGACGAACTTCCGAGCAGGCATCGCGGACCAATGTGGCCCTTCGGATTGTAAGAGAGCTTCTGACAGCACTCCTCCAACACACTCGAGCTGTTGAGCACAATCTTCGGCTGACTGACTCGTTTCAGCAACCAGAATAGCGAGTTTCACACTGTGGTTGCACTTGACAAGAAGGGTATCTAGTTCGGAATCTGAACAGCCGCCACACTTTGTGCTCAGTTTGCGCAATATATTCCGAGATCGTTGCTCCAGTTTCAGATTGGAAGCCACCAGGTCGACCATCTGGAACACTACGATTAGCCCAGAGCTGCACACGACTCGGAGAGAGGAGAGAACGTACCATGTTGCCGTAGGTCTTGCCGGTTCTTATCATCGTGCCAGTACTAAGCATATTCAGAACCAGCTTTGTCGCAGTGCCCGCCTTGAGTCGAGTGCTACCAGTGACCACTTCCGGCCCTGGAAGAGGCGCAATGAGGTAGTCCACATTTCCCGATGAAGCCATGGCCGAGGGAGTGGCACACGCGACCCCAACCGTGAGGCATCCCAGCCGCCTGGCGTATGCGAGACACCCAAGAACATAGGGAGTGCGCCCTGAAGATGCAATACCGATGACACTGTCTCGTGCAGGGTCAAGATTGAGGCTTACTAGGTCGGCTTCGCCTGCTTGCTCGTTGTCCTCTGCGCCCTCCTGCGCCTGCCGAATCGCCGCATCGCCGCCAGCAATCAGGCCGATGAATTGGGATCGAGGAGCGGCAAAAGTGGGCGGGATTTCTGACGCATCTAGGATGCCGAGTCTAACCTCTTTTCATCATCCGTCACCACTACTCATGCATGTATTCTGATCTGGGGTGATGACTGACCTCCCGCTCGTCCCCGCGCCGACATACACCACTCTGCCACCCTCTCGCACCCGTGGAGCCAGTGCATCAATGGCATCGGCAATCACGGGTAGACAAGGCGCAACGCTTTCGGCTACCAGGTGGTCCTCGGCATTGATGACCGTGCACATCTGTATGGTCGATAAGCGGTCAATGTGCGAAGTCCGAGGGTTGACCCCTTCGGTTTGCAGCTGCGACAGATTGCTGAGATCCATGGTGTGCCAATCGGAGGGTCGACTTAGACACTCTGGAACCCTCATGGATGCACGTCTCTTATCAATAACCGATCGGTCAGGCCCATCCCACGCGGAGAAATACGTCCTGCCAAAATGCAATAAACCCACTCCAGTACGCGAAACAAAAAATTAGCCGCGTGGGGTTACCAGCCAGGGTCGCACCGAGCGTTATCTCCTGAACCGAACTGCCCGATGTGGAGTCTACACGGCGGCCGTCGCCGCCGTGTACAGAGCTGATCAGCGCAAGCATTCAGCCGACAGGGGCTCCACTCGAGATGCCACGGCGGTGGTTGGAATTCGGGGCACTAGCGCCGGAGAGGCCAAACAAGGCTCGTATTCGCGGGGGCCCCATAAGATGGCATCGTCTCGCCCTTCGCCATCGATCGGGCGAGAGACTAGAGAGAAGATGTCGCAGCCCATGAGCCCCGAGGTGTCCATGTCCGACGTGGTCGCCAACACTGGCCAACGCCGCCGCTCGGTCCTGTACCAGCTCTATACGCACTGCTGGTCTCAGATCATCTTGATCAGCTTCATCTGTTTCTGCTGCCCCGGAGTGAGTGTCGTGTGCGTCGTCCCACGGGAACCGGAGCTAACGATGCCAGATGTACAATGCCCTCGCCGGCCTAGGAGGATCCGGCCAGGTTAACGAGACCGTCGCCGCTAACGCGACAGTCGCGCTGCTCGCTGCCACCGCGGGGACGGCGCTCTTCGTGGTTGGGCCCATCTTCGACCGCGTGGGTCCGCGAGTGTGTCTGCTGCTGGGCGGATGGACGTATCCCCTGTATTCGGGCAGTCTGCTTTGTTTCAACTGTATGTCCCCGATCGAATCTCTGACTCGGAACGAGCTGACATCCTACTTTCGGCAGCTACGAAGAATGGAGCCTTTGTCATTGCCGCCGGCGCCATTCTCGGCGTGGGTGCGTCCTTCCTGTGGGTTGCGCAAGGGGCCATTATGACCACCTATGTGCCCGAGTCTCAAAAAGGACGCGCGATTGCGGCCTTCTGGGTCATCTTCAACCTCGGTGGCGGCGTGGGCTCTCTCGCCAGCTTTGGCCTCAATTTCCACTCGACGAGCGGGACCGTATCGGACGGGACATATGTTGCCCTCCTGGTCATCATGGCCATTGGATGGCTCCTTGGCGTGTTCATCTGCCCACCCGCGGCCGTGCGACTTGAACAGCTGGAGGCAACGCCGGAGAGCGAGAAGAATTGGCGGCGCGTCGCGAAGCTCTCAGTCCAGACGATGGGCGACTGGCGGGTGCTGTGCATGCTGCCACTCTTCTTCTCGGCCAATGTGTTCTACTCGTACCAGCAGAACGTGGTCAATGGATTGACCTTCAATATCCGCACGCGCTCGCTCAACGGTGCCCTGTACTGGTTGGCGCAGATGCTCGGTGGACTGGTCATGGGCCTCCTGCTGGACATGCCGTGGCTCACGCGGCCCATGCGAGCCCGGGTTGGCTGGGCGTTTCTCTCCATCACGGGCATGGCCATCTGGGGCGGCGGATATGCTTTCCAGAAGTGGTTCGATCACCGCACGGCGCTGGGACTACAGCAGGATATCGACTACACGGACAGCCACCAGTCCGTCGGTCCGATGTTCCTCTACATCTTCTACGGTGCCTACGATGCATTCTGGCAGTCCTTCTGCTACTGGCTCATGGGCACCCGATCTAACTCGCCCGCCGTGGCGGCCATTCTGGTCGGTGCATACAAGACCTTCCAAGCTACTGGGGGCGCGATGGCGTGGCGCATCAACGCACTGCAGAAGCCCGCCATGGCGCAGTTTGCCATGGACTGGGGCTTGTGCATGGGATCGTTGGTCATTGCGATCCCGACGGTTTGGACCGTCACGCTGACTAGCGACGCCACTTCCGCGGAAGGTCAGGATGTGCTGTATGCGACGGACAAGCCTCAGTCCGAGGAGGTCAAGGCATGAATGTGTCATTTGGATCAGAGAATTTCAATGGGAGATGGAAATACACCGGACCTGCTTTGTATAAATCCATACAGGAGACGACTCGTCGTAGATTATGATTTCGGGACGTATTTACAAACAATAATGTCTTCACCGCATGCACTTCTTCAGCACCGCGGCCTCCAGCAGCAGCTTGGTGTACTGTCGATGCAGCCATGCCACATACGGGCCCATGGGCGCCGCTTCCGATTTGCCCAGGCCCTGGTAGAAGCAGCTCTTCAAACTGAACTCGGCGACGCCCTGGTCCTGCTTGATGACGGCGCCAATCTCGAAGAGCCCGTCGGAGTCGCGGACCTCTCGGATGCGCGGGGAATCGCCACAGCGGACGGTGATGTGGTCCTCGGTCTTCTCGACCACTTCGAAGTGATCTGTGATGATCGTGCCTAGCTCGTAGGTGCTCGAGAGGAGGTCCTTGCGCTCCCAGAGGTGGCTGGCAGTTTCGGGGTTCTGGTATTTTCGGGCCATATAAGCGCGCTGGGGGATGTATCCTAGACGTCGAATTGCAGTTAGCCATTTCCAGGATTGTGTCCGTCCAATTGCAGGATGAGGCAAAAGTACCCATGCCACCCCAGACGCCGGCGCAGAATGCCTCGACCAGCTTGCCCTTCTTCTCCAGCAGGGCGGGGTCAATCTTGTCCAACGGCACGCGGCGGACGCAGACGTCATGTACAGTTGGGTTCTTGTTGGGGTTGTACTTGTGGAAGAAGGAGGAGTGGAAGATGTGGTCGGATGTGTCGATGGGCTCGAAGATGTCGTTACGGGTGGCGCCAAAGAAGACGCCGACGGCGGCCAGCCCACCAGCGGCGGTGACCTTCACGGCGCGACTGAAGAGACCCATTGATCGTGTTCGAGTGGGCGCGAGAGTGAGAGTGAGAGTGAAAGGAGGTGTGGAGTTGGTGGGTAGGGAAGAACGGAAGGGAGGAAGGATGGAAGTTCCACGGAGAAAGAGTGGCTCCTCACGAGACTTCGGGGGTGTCGCCGGTCGCTCTCCCCTGGGCAGGCGAGAGGAACTAACTAACTAACGACATAGTGAACTAACTATAGATTCAATGTTATTAATAATGTTGCAATGGTTGACTAGATAGTAGTTCGTGGTAGGTAACTACGAGAGGTGGTTCCCAGGTGTAACCGTAGACAGTCGGATGTATATTCCTACCACCCGTCACCTCAAATCCAAATGAACGAGCATCGGAATTTCCGATCACCTAGGGTAGGCTCATCACCAACCAGAATGCCCTCCCAGCAGTCGGAATTGCCGATCCCATGCTTTCCCCATACTCTACGGGATAACGAGACCCCCGCCGGTTATTAGAATCCCCCCCCCCTCGGGACACAGGGAACAATTTCACAAAATAACATGGAGGACTTCAAGAATGAATCGTGCAGCCACCAGGGCGCCATGCCCGAAGCCGACGAACGCGCTAGGTCCATGGGCCATGATCAGGAACGGAAGACGGCCGAGGCGCAAGATGTCAACCACCCGCAGGTACGGCATACCCACCTCATGGCCATCCCATTTGACACTGGCCTGTACAGAATTGGTCCGTGGGGGCCAAGATGTCCACGTATCTGACAATCTGTGGCTTCACCTTTTTCGCCAACGTCAACTCCAGCAACTTTACTGTCGCGACGCAGGAGATCATCAAAGAATTCCATGTCAGTCAGACCCAGGCCGGGCAGCTGGTGTGTTTCAATGTCTTCCTCTTCGGCGTGGGCAACATCTTCTGGGTCCCGCTCATGCGGGTGATTGGGAAGCGCCCGGTGTACTTAGTGGCCATGTTGGCGCTCTCCATGATGAACGTGTGGTCCAGCCAGGCCGTCAGTTATAACGAATTGCTTGCCTCGCGCATCCTCTCCGGATTTCCCGCCGCGGCGGCAGATGCGACGGTCCCCGCCGTCGTTGCGGATATGGTCGGCCCCCAGGATCGTGGCCACTACATGATGTTCTTTCACCTCGCGCTGACCGCGGGCCTGTTCTTGGGGCCGTTGATCAACGCATACCTAGTCCAAGAGCAGGACTGGCGCTGGATGTGTTACTTTCTCGCTATCGCGGTTGGGGTGATGTTCGTGGTGTCTGTCTTCACGATCCGAGAGACCTCATACGTCAGGCGTCCTCCAGCGGGTTCATCGTCCACAATCAAGCGGTCGCATTGGCAATGGATGTCCCTCACGATCGGGTACGACCGTGAGGCCTCTTTCATTCGAGCCTTGATGGATATTCTGGCCAATGCCGGCTACCCGCCATTGATATGGTGCGCTTTCACTATTGGAATCTCCGTCGGATGGTATGTATTACCTAGGGTTGCCCCTTTTCAGCCACTAATCCTGGCCATAGGAATATCGTTGTGCAACTGACAGCAGCCCGTACATTTTTAAAACCACCCTATAACTGGCAATTGGGTAGCCTCGGGCTGCTGTCACTAGCTGGATTCATCGGCGCGGTCCTTGCTTTTTATCTCGGTGGCCGGCTCATTGATATTATTTCGACCCGTAGCACTGCGCGACATGATGGCGTCCGTATGCCCGAATATCGACTGCCAGCCATCGTGATCCCCGGCACCATTGGCCCGGCGGGGATTTTAATCTTCGGGCTCTGCGTTGCGTACCAGACGCACTGGATCGGCCCAGCGTTCGGCAACGCCATGCAAGCATTTGGAGTGGCTGCCATCTCGAATGTCGCCGTAACCTATTCGCTGGACTCCTACAAACCGGTATGGTATTTGCTGCTCAGCTCCCATGGACCCCGTTGTTGACCCCTTCAGGTAACCGGCGAGGCGTTGGTGATCATCTTTGTGATTCGAAACACGATTGGAATGCTTTTATCCCTTTACGCGGCGGACTGGATCGAGCGCCATGGCCCGGCACGCGTTTTCGGCGAAATGACGGCCATCCAGCTGGTCAGTATTCTATGCGCCATCCCACTATTCTTGTGGGGACGACCTTTAAGAGCCTTCACGTCTAGTTACGGACCAATGAAGCGTTTTCAGGAAGCGTGATGTGCGTCGTATATAAAGCAAGAGATCCAATAGCTAGCGGACATAGTCAACCGAGTGTTTAATTAACGTTCCGGCTTTCCTCATGATTTGCCACTTTTTCACGCAAGCGCGGGGATTCAGAAACCAGATGACCACGAACGAGCATGGTGTTCGTATCCTCCTTTCTCTGTACCCGTCTTCTTCACTCGGGTTGGCGGTCCTTGTATCATTGCCCAAGACTCCATCTAAGACCATGACGAGCGCCTATGTCAGTCTCCGTTAAACCAGATGCGGGAAACATATCCTCTCCCTGACGCTACGGAAGGGGATTAGCATTTCAACATTTGTTTTGAAGGAGTTGAGGCACGGCAAGCATTTGAACCCTTTGATGACAAGTAGCGCGATCCAATCCAAGCCATTTTCGTTAGAGATTCTAACTGTTTCGAACAGATACAAGAAGAAGCTCGCGGTGATTGGAGGATTGGAGCCTACGTCGGGTTGGCTATCTCAACACGATCATTACCGCCTATGTACAACTTTACGCCCGCCCCCCTTCTTTTATTGGCAGTATATCAACCGATGAGACTGATAAAATCTCCATGTACAAGGCTGAGCTCAGTACGACTGACGGTATCAATGAAGCAACTAATAGATGTCGAAGCCAGAGATGGGGCCAAAGTGCGCATCGAGGAGAGGCCGTAATTTCAAAGCTAATTCACAGTTCAATTTCATGTTGTAATACAGTCTCGCGAGTCAAGTCCCCCGAACATTTCTCACAAACAAAGACAGATCATAAACGAGCGGAACGGGATTAACCGTAGACATGATAACCCGTACGATGCCATAGCTGACAGTTTCCTCTGAGACCGAGAAAAGACTCTGGTGTCAAGGCACAGTCATCGGCACTCAATGAGTTCAGAGGCCGGACAGAGGAAGACCAGTGGGAAAAGGAATACCAGAGGCCGGGCTGGAAGGAGACGAAGAGGTCCCGGACGGCAGGGAACCAAATCCGAAGGGAGTCGAAGAAGAAGAAGAAGAAGTGAGGATAGAAACGGGAGTAGAAAGAGGAGTACTAGTGGGAGTAGCAGGAGGCAAAGGAGAGACCTCACGCTTCTGGGCGCCGGCCGACGCAAGAGCCGCGGCCACGGACTGAGCCTCGGAGAGCAGAGATGGCAGATCTGTGGGAATGGACAGAGACTCGCCACGTTTCTGAGCACCGCTGGAGGCTAGAGCAGCGGCTACAGATTCGGCATCGGAGATCAGAGAAGGAAGATTCGTGGGGATGGAAAGAGACTCGCTGCGCTTCTTCTGGCCGCCAGCGGATGCGAGGGCCGCCTCCACAGAGTGGGCATCCGACAAAAGAGATGCCAGATCCGTTGGGATAGCCAGAGAGTCACCGCGCTTGAAATCCGCAGGCTCCGAATCAATCACCGGCGTGGGCAGGAAAGTGCTGTTGGAGGGAGCCAAAGGATTGGGGAGCGGGCTGCTGGTGGGAACCAGAGAAGGAGTCACGATGCCCGAGGAAGTTGGGAAGACATAGGTGCCATTGGAGTTCTTGGGCCCAACGAAGGGAGCGGCAATGGCAGTGCCTGCAAGAGTAATGACAAGGATAGAAACAGAGGTCCTCATTATGGATAATCGAAAGGAATAAACAAATAAGAGATAAGTATGACTTTCGGTGAACGGCGATGGGTCTCGAAGAACAAAGATTTGCAATCCAGAAGCAATGTCCAGTCGCTTGAAGAATGGAGCTTTCCGAGGTGGAATTTGAAGGGGTTTTTATATCTTTCAGAGAAGACACTCTGACCGGCAAATCCATCTTGCATGGGATCTTGGAGAAGCCTCCACTATCCTGCACGATGATCCGGTTTGTTGCGAGCTCCACATGCGTGCTTATCTTTACTCATGGTGGATCGAGGATCTTCCACTCCGAGTGGCTGAGAGTTAGAACAGACGAGGGCACCTGTATCGTCATTCTGGGCCCGAGGTCTTGTAGTGGCTAGCATGGAAGAAAGAGGCAATTAACGATGAGATGTCGATCCGATGCCCTGTTCGGAAGAGGTGCCCTAGCTTTAACCAAGGGCACATGGGGAGAAGATCGACGGATTTGGCAGTCCGCCCTGCGCGAATTGTTGGAGAAATGGGCCATCGGGGGGTTTCCAGGTGATGAGCCGCACGTTCAGGGACTGCCGATTGAAGATCGTTTGCTGATCCCCGTTTTCCCGCCGTTTTTGGCGACTCGACCGAGTATCCGATCCTGGTTCGCCCAATGAGCAGCGTTCTCGATGGCATTTCCCGCAACGAAAACCATGGCTCAGCTCGGCTCCTTGGTGATCGGATCAACAGATACCGATCGAGTCGGCTAGAAGGAATCGGCATGTAGACATGATGTTCGATGCCGGACGACCCGCACGTTCTTCTGGGGATGTCGGGATCGCGTATCCGGGGACCGGTCTGGTTGGGGCATCTTGGCCACCAGTGTCTATGACGCATAGTGACCGATCTGAGTGCTTCGGTTACTGGTGTCGGGACCTTGCTGGTTAGTGATTGCAAAGGGGACCTCGCCGATGGCTCGTTCGGTCAAGGTCCGTTCGACTGGTCTAGATGAGGAGAAAAAAAGTGCCGCATAATACCAGCATGCCATTCTCCATGGATCCTTAATTCGGATCCTCGCAATCCGACCAGCGTTGAGGGGGTGAGCCGATGCCTTGTTTTATTCTGCAAAAGGACCGAGGTTACCTACGATGCATCGCATGATGAACTGAGGGAGGTGGTAGTCCCGATTTTCCCAATGCAACAAACGACAGCTTGTTCCACTGCGTTACGCGGTATAAAGATATTTCAGTCCAGGGAGTCATCTTCGTTCCGCTTAATTTTAAAGGATGATAGTTCACCTTGCCAAGATGCTTCATTCACAATTTATATTAAATAGCAATGGGAGTTCTTCTTTGCTCCTGATGAGAGACTACCGCCCCATCCAGCCTCCGTCAACCGTGTGAATCTCGCCGCTCACGTAGGCGCTGGCTCGGCTAGCCAGGTAGATTACCGGACCTTTGAAATCGTCCGGATTGCCCCATCGCGCCGCGGGGATGCGAGCCAGGATACTGGCCGCACGTTCTTTGTCCTGTATCAGGGCTGTGTTCATGTCTGTTGCGACGTAGCCTGGGGCGATGGCGTTGACATTAATGCCCTTGGATGCCCACTCGTTTGAGAGTGCTTTGGTGAGCTGTGCCACGCCACCCTTGGCCGCTGCATAGGCGGGCACCGTCAGCCCACCTTGGAACGAGACAAGCGAGGCCACATTGATGATGCTCCCGCGTTGACCAGAGCTGTCGGGTGTGCGAGTGAGCATGTAGGCACCGACATCGCGGCATAGGGTGAAGACGGTGGTCAAGTTCACTTGGAGGACCTGTAAAAAGGGTCAGGAGTGGCATGGTACGAAATCTCTGAGAGAAACAGACCTCGTCCCAATCTTCCTGTGGGAACACATGGCTTGGGTGTCGTCGCTGAATTCCGGCACAATTAAGAAGAATGTTGATGTCGTGGCCGTCCTTGACGACCGTTGACACCAATGCCGACACGGATTCTTGCGATGCTAGGTCGGCCGTATAGATGGTGGCCTTTCGTCCCAGCTTTTTAATTTGCTCTTTGGTGTTCTGGTTGCTGGTATCCCTCTGGGCCAAGTCAGCTGTGTTGCACCATAGTCAAGGAGACAAACACACCTGTACCAGTACCACATCGGCGCCGGCTTCAGCTAGGGCTAGGGCCATCGCTTGGCCAATGCCACGCGTTCCGCCAGTCACCAAGGCAGTTTTACCAGTTAGCGAGAAGAAATCCATATTGTTTGTTCTCGACGGACGTTACAGAGGGCATTTGACGGCATAAATACTACATCCGCGGCCGCGTTGACCCCCATGCGGGGATGGCGTGGGGGTGGGGCGAAAGGCTGAACATAATTACGAAGGGAAGTACTACAACTGAAACAGTAACATTTTGCTACAGGTGAAGTTGCCCTGAGTGTACCGTGGTATATGCGTATTTATGAATTATGTCCTAGAAAGCTCCACTACCATTCGCGAATCGACCCGTCGGGCCCATAGAACTCCTTGGGCTGCCAGGGCTCCGTCTCCTGGCTGATGCGCCGCACCAGCTCTTCGTCAATCTCTATTCCTAGTCCGGGCTTGGTAGGCGCGGCCACAAAGCCTTCCTGGATCTCGAAGACAGTCTTGTCCACAAGATAGCTGTTCAGGTCAATGTCGCCTGCCTCGACATTGTAGTGCATGCCTAGGGACATCTCCTGGATGACAAAGTTGGGAGTCGACACGGCTACCTGGAGCGAGGCTGCCAAGGCAATGGGACCCAGCGGGCAGTGAGGGGCGATGGCCACATCGTACGTCTCAGCCATGGTCGCCATCCGCTTGGTCTCCGAGATCCCGCCGGCGTGAGCAATGTCCGGCTGTAGAACGTCCACGGACGCATCTTCCAAGAAGCGCTTTATGTCCCATCGGGTGTACAGTCGCTCCCCAAAGGCTATGGGGATGCTCGTCTGGCTCGAAAGCTGTTTAATGGCCTCAGGGTGCTCGCATAAAAGCGGCTCCTCGATAAACAAGGGCTGATAGGGCTCCAGGGCCTTGATCAGCTGTTTGGCCATGGGCCGATGTAGTCGGCCGTGGAAATCCAGGCCCGCATCCAAGCCGAGCGCCTTGACCTGCTTCAACCGCTCCACACATGACTGGAGCACGGCGGGCGAGTCCAGCCAGTTGACGTCCTCGGTGGCGTTCATTTTGACACACTTGAGGCCTTGAGCAATGCGAGCCTTACTGTTCATTACGGATGTCAGCTGGATGGTATCCCGGCGGGCAAAGACACTCACGCTGCGGCCTCAACATCACACGGTCGGTCCCCTCCGATCCAGGCGTACACCTGCACTTTGTGACGTACCTTGCCACCCAGCAGCTGGTATACCGGTACGCCTAGCCGCCGGCCCTTCAGATCCCACAGCGCAATATCGATCCCCGACAGGGCCGACATGAAGACGGGCCCGCCCCGGTAGAATCCGAGTCGCCAGATCGTCTGCCAAATGTGTTCGATATCGCTGCAGCCGATAAGGGTCAGCATCAAGGAAGGAGAAGGCGACAATGGCTTGCGTACTCTGCTTCATAGCCCACAATTCTCGCGATGATCTCGTCCAGTGCGCCCTCAACTGCCAGCGAGTGGCCCTCGAGGGTGCCCTCCCCCAGCCGATCAGGCCTTCATCGTCGGTGACTTTGACGAACAACCAGCGGGGCTTGACGCGAAAATACTCGACTGCCTTGATCTTCGCCATGGTAGAATAATATGTGTAGCTGGAGAGCGTATCCTTCTTGCGGGATGCTATCCCATTAGTTATAACCGGCGGGCGACGGTCTTCCCCACACGAGCATCCCACGCGGGGGTTTGCACGGATAAAGTCCGACACGAGCTGAGATGAAACCCTAAGTCTGGCTGATTGGTGGAAGAATTCAATAATGTCGCCCAGGGTTGACAAACAATGCCAGAGCAGATTGGTTAACTATTAACTATTGTGGATGTTCATCGTATCCGTGGGGGTTTCTGTCATGCCGAAGCCTTTAAGAGAATGATGCACCGATCACGTAGGGGTTTCTCACCATAGTACTCTCCGCAGGCATCGTCTGAGTGGAGATGATCGGCGGGGAACCCCCACGCCCCAGCGGGGAAGGGGATCAGCCGAGCCGATTTATCTTCATGGTGAAGAGTTCTCGTATGCAATCAGTGGATGAGCAAGAACAATGAAGCTCTCGCGTAATGAGATCGAGCAACACAACAGCCGCCGCTCATGCTGGGTGGCCATCCATGGCGCTGTCTACGATGTGACTGGTACGTTGCGGATGTTGGATGGACGGACAACGCTGACAGATTCACCAGATTTTCTGGACTCACACCCAGGCGGTGCCCAGGTCATCCTGCGTTGCGCGGGTAGGGATGCCACCGGCGATTTTGACTCTGTTCATTCTCCCGAGTTGCTAGCTGAAGCTTTACCAGAGACAGCCTGGCGTGGTCAGATCGACCCGGCTGAATTGGCCGCACCCTACGGTCACTCTGATTTCGCAAATGGAGAGCAAAAGAGTGCATCTGATGTCCCGCCACCGCTGAGAAGTCTCCTCAACCTCCACGATTTTGAGGAGGTCGCGCAGCGCCATCTCTCTGCCAATGCCTGGGCCTACTACTCATCGGGCGCCGACGACGAGATCAGCAAGCGACAGAATGTCCGGGCCTACCAGAAAGTCGCGTTGCGGCCCCGAATTCTTCGCAATATCTCCACAGTTGATGCTACAGTGTCTATCCTGGGCTATCCTTCATCTCTTCCAGTATACATGTCGCCTGTCGGCATTGCCAAGTTGGCTCATCCAGACGGCGAGTGTGCGCTGGCCGCAGCAGCCGGGAAAGAGGGATTGGTCCAGGTGCTAGCCAACAGCTCGAGCATACCAATTGAGCGGGTTGTGCAGAGTTGCGTTTCTCCGGAGCAGCCCATCTTCCAGCAATTATATGTCAACCGGGATATCAGCAAGTCTGTGGATCTCGTGCGGCGTGCCGAGGCAGCTGGGGCACGAGCCATCTGGATCACGGTTGATTCACCAGTTGTGGGCAAGCGCGAAATGGATGAACGACTGAATCTGACTGCGACGGTATGGACCTGTTTCACAATGAGCAAGGAATAAGAACGCTTACCAGAACGCAGGCCAGCGACAGTGGCGCGCAGGGAGCCGGAGTGGCGAAGACCGCGGCTAACTCTATCTCTCCATTTATCGACTGGAGCATTCTCTCGTGGCTTCGGCAACTCACCAGCCTCCCTGTTGTAATCAAAGGGGTCCAAAGCGTCGAGGATGCTGTGCTCGCGTACCAGCAAGGGGTGCAGGGCATCGTGCTCTCCAACCACGGCGGCCGATCACAAGACACGTACGTTGAGCCTCAGGGATGGTGATATCAATCAATGCATACTGATATATGTAGTGCTCAATCGCCACTCCTGACGCTACTAGAGATTCGCAAATTTGCGCCATTCCTGATCAACTGCAACATGCAGATCTTCATTGACGGCGGCATTCGCCGCGGTACCGATGTGCTCAAAGCCATTGCGTTGGGTGCTACAGCCGTCGGGCTGGGACGGCCATTTCTGTTTAGTTTGTCAGCCGGTTACGGTGAGGATGGGGTGCGGCATATGCTGGCAGTGTTACGGCAAGAGATCGAGTCCAACATGGTGTTTCTAGGAGTGACAACGCTGGGCGAGCTGCGGCCGGAGATGGTCAATGCTAGCCGGCTGGAACGGGAGTTGATCGGCAGTGTGAAGTTGTAAGGTGTTACTATCTTTCAATCAGAATAAGAATAATCATGAGTGAATCTTCTACCACCACGTTTCGTGGGGTCACTCTCGCCAACCCCGGCGGCTCCACCCCCACGCTCCCACACTTCGGAAGAAGGCCGGGTGCTATAACAAGGGCGGGGTTGAACCGAGTCTTACACAATTCGGTCACAACGTACTATTCTTCATTGCTCGGCTTCGTCCATGCGATAACCATGTCAGACCAGATCGATGTGCTGCTATACGGCCTAGGGGCGTAGGTGTTCCTCACTGCTGCGCAAGAGTATTCGTGTCTGATCAATGCAGGATTGGCTCCTTTTACGCCTTCATCCTCAGCCGTTCTGACCGCGTGCGGTTGACGGTAGTAGCACGGTCAAACTACGATGCGGTGTCTGCGAATGTAAACCCTTCTCTCCTAGCTGGCATGAGAAACAAAATAAGTTGACTTGTCGGGTTAGGGCATTACCATCGATAGCGAGAACCACGGCCAGCACACATTTCACCCGCATCGAGGTTGGTAGATTGCCGATTTGCTCTGTCCAACCATCAAACTGACGAGACCTGGCTGACAGTGGTCAAATCACCCACTGAGGCACCGAAGATGGACTATATTGTATGCGCCCACAAGGCCATTGACCAGGACAGCGTGGCGGCACAGTTACAACCGGTGATCGATGATACCAGGTCTACAATTGTGATTATCCAGAACGGTGTCGGCAATGAAGAGCCATTTCGAAGGAAATTCCCCCAGTGTTCTATCCTGACCTGCGTGGTATGCTCGCCAATCACTCCATTGAGCGCCCCGGCTGATTTCCGTAGACATGGGTAGGAGCCACGCAGACGAGTCCTGGCATTGTCAAACATACCAAATCCGAGGACATGCAGATCGGCCTCTTCCCAAATTTACAGATCGATGACAAAGTCGAGCTCCAGCGGCTGGAGAGATTCGCAGACCTGCTCCAGCACGGCCAGACGCGGTTCCAGATCTTGGAGGATATGCAGCGGCAGCGGTGGGAGAAAGTAGTCTGGAACGCTGCATGGAACTCGCTTACCACCCTGACCATGGTGGACACGCAAACCTGGCTGCACTCCTCTGAGGATGCTACGCCCTTCACCCGACAGGTTATGCGCGAAGTTATCAACATTGGTCGCGGCTGTGGGGTGCCACTGACCGAGGACCTCATTGACCAGCTAATGGGAAAGATTAACGCAATCCCGGGTATTGGTAGCAGCATGCAAACGGACTGTAAGAACGGGCGACCGATGGAGATCGAAGTGATCTTGGGCTTTCCTGTGCGAAAATCGCGAGAGTTAGGGATTGCGGCCCCGTTTCTAGAGACTCTCTATGTCATCTTGCGGGCAATCGACGGCCGATTGAAGGCCGCATTGTAGGTGAACATAGCTGATTGTTGGAGCAGCGAATTGTGGTTATCAGAATGAATACATTTTTTTTGGTTCCATTAACAGATGCGATGCTGGTATAGAAAATCACAAGGACAGCGGAACATCACAACCAGTGGACCAGAAATATATGCAAACAGAAATGCGGTGATCCAATATCCAAATGGAACGAACCAGACCAGGGCCGGCTCGTCTGTCCGTCTATGTATACTCTCCATATCACTGTAAATTACCCCATAATGGTGACACCCCATATAAACAAAAAGCATTAAAATCGACATAAAATCATATCGCATGAATGTGAGAATGTCGGTGCTACAGCGGATCTTGGGGCCGACGAAGTTCCTGTAGCTGGACGAACGTGGTTTTAGCGCCTTCCGGCGCCTGGTCTCCAGGCGGGTCCTCAGGCGGCTCTGGGCCTGGTGGTTCTTCGTCCACGGCGAAACGCCACCGGGCATCTGCACCCATAAACATACGAAACCCATATCGCTTATTAAGGGTGGAGAGGTGAGTGCGCCGTTGACTGTTGCTCCACGTGTGCGTTTTCCGGAAATCATTGAGCATCCGACTGTGCGCGACCCAGGGTATAACAGCTCCGATGGAACGCGGCAATCGAGGTCCACGGAACCGCCCGCGACGAGTCCCAAAGACGATTAGCACCACCAAAGTGTCGAGTGCGATGATAAGGAGAGCGATGGCGAGAGAAGGAATCGAAGGCACCATACACCAGGTGCTTTGAGTCACCGTCGCATTGGCGACTGGTAGTGGTTCGGGGAGGAATTCAAGATAAATATCACGCCAAATCGAGAAGTAGGTACTGTACACCCATTGGTACACCGTCTGAGTTAGGTCCATCAGACGCTCTGTGTGCAAGTACTCAAGGCCCGGTTCGTCCCGCTCATAGAGACGCGCAACCAAGAAACCCGCCCAGTCATAGGAAGAGATATTGTAACTTCCATTTTGAGAGGTGGTGTTGCCTACGAAACTCTGGGGGATAGCGGCGAAAACTCTGTTAAACTGACCAAGACTCACGGTGGCATTGTCAAACATGGTACCCGATGTGATAGAAGAGTTTGCGACGGGTTTATTGCTTTCAATCTGGCCCCGCTGATCGAAGCCGATGGTGAAATTCTGCAACTGGATCTGAGGTTCACAATGCAGCGCAATGGTGTTCTGGTCCGTAATTGGAGTATCGGCCCGATAGTCCCAACGACCGACCACTAGCACAGTGGAGGTCTGGCAACGATCCGAATCATTCATGTCGCTCGGAGATAGGAAATGAATAGATAGAGCAATCCCTTCGTCCTTGCTCCGTAGGGTGGGCATACTTGCATTGCATTGGACAGAAGGATCCTCAAACAGCGCGTACTGCCAATATTGATGCCCATCACCTTTGTTGCGGACGAGAGCTTCAGCCGGGGAGAGAGGCCGACACTGAAGCGCTGTCCCAATGCCAAGGGTCGACGCCCCGTAGACAATATCGGGGTTCGGGTCGCGCACGGTGACAGGAATAAAAGACTGGTTGGGGCTCGTCCACGACAGCATGGGGACGCCGCTGGTGATGCTAGTTTGAATGAGGTCATATTCGGTGAATTCGGCGGCAAAATCGGTCTGCCAAAAGGTGAACTGGCTATAGTTCATGGATAGATCCCCAGTGGGAAGAGTGGAAGCCGTAAGCTGCTGTGTGAACAGCCCACCGGCAACGACTGTCAAGACCATGTTGATGACACATATAAGGGAGACCAGCCCCAGCAACACGTGCCGGTGGCGCACAGCCTTGAAGAACACCGCAAACGGGCTCTGTGAGGAATAGTTAAGTGACAATGACGCCTGTGCCGAGGCCATGCCCCGTTGAAGGTGAACCCATGGTTCGAGGACACTCAGGTTGCGGTAGATGGATGTGCATAGCGAACTCACCGAGGACGCTACTACCGAAGGAAGAAAGGAAAGGATGACTTGGAAGGTGCTTGAGTCGGATTGCGTTAGATGGCGGAATCGGCCATCCCGAAGGAGAGAAGATACGACTAGTCCCATGAGAATGATGACGGCCGCCAGGGCCAGACACTCGACAATAAAGAAAGGGATAACAAGGAAGTGTGGCATGGGGTCGACGCGTGTTTGCAGATCCTCGCCATTGAGTTGAACGGGGGAGCCTACTCTGCCGGGTCAGTTTATATTGGGGGAACCCATGGTACAATGGGGTGTTTACACACCATCTTCTGCGAGTATCTCCATACGGTTTCCAGAGGGCCCAGGCCGCCAATAGCAGCGAGCGTTCCGAAATATGTGCCGTAGTTGTCTCGTGGAGAATTGATGGAATTCTAACTGCGGTTCTGCCAAAATGTTGCTTGGGTGGAAGATGTCGGCCGCGATACTGCACATGGCACCAATGGATCCTGGATCACATTGGAGAAAGGTTTCCCGCCACCGGTACAGAAGGAGAAGATATAACGCAGTGAGAGTTGCGAGCCCCAGAATGAGCTCCGAACCCAACGCTGCAAAACTCACGACAGCGATGGCGACTTGATCCGAAATGCGACGTGCAGGCACGATCTTTGGTGTGCGGCCGGGATCAAACAGTCGGCCGAGGGTGAGAACAAATGTTTGTTTCACATCACGCTTAATCTTGGCCTTGAATTGGGCTTGGGTCATGACAGTGGAGGTATCCAGCACCAACAGCGGCTGTAAATCCCCCAATTCCTCGCTGATAACTGGCAGTTCCGTGACGGTGCGTCTTCCTGTCGTCGTATTTTCGCTGATGAAGAGCATATCGCTGGTATACGGCGAGCGTTGGGATAAGAGAGCCTGGAAATGCTCGATGTTGAACTGGGAGGCCGTAAGCGTCCGAATGGTAGCCTGATCAACCTGTATTCCTGTGATCGAGCTATTGGAATGCATGGAAACCTGAGCCTCCGCCTCATGGTAGGTGATATCGCAGGCAAAGGCAACACCCGTCGCACCATATTGAGCAGTAGCGGAGTCTGGGTGCGAGGCATTGATGGCAATGATCATGCCATAAAGATCGTACGGATCACACCCAGATGACGAGAAAGCGTGTCTTTTGTGTGGATATTCGGCCAGTGTGACATTGGTGACGACAGGCTCCCAGTAGCGCACCTGCAGATAGTCGGTCTCGGGGAAGAACACAGTATCATAGTGGAAGTCCAGTTTGCACTGGGTAGAATCCCCATTCGCGTCTTGCAGAGCGATGCCAGTGGCGTTCCACGAAACGCTAGGGTATCCATTTTGGGGCTTGTGGATCGTCACCGAGAGCCTGTCGTCTACCTTGACGTCCCGGCATTTGAGCTGGGCCCAGTACAAGGTCTGGTTGAGAGACCACAGAGTGGACTCCGGCTCTATGGTGGCGGGGATTTCCACGGGTGCAATCGCGTAATTGGCGGAGCGAGATCGCCGTAGGTTCTCATCCGAAGACAGCACCGAGTCGACGGTGTTGTTGGCTTGGGTGGACATCCAGGTTGCCTGAGTGGCTAGGTCGACTAGATGAGGCCAGCTGCGCATCGTCTCCCGCTTGACAACCGTCACTTCGCGGAGTTCGAAAACCGTACTTTGCAGGGCGGGAAGAATCATGCGAATCAACACTGTCATCAACGAGACCCATAGCACAACCCAATGATGGCGCCGCGCCGCATTGATCGGGGTGAGGATGGTCTGGCCGAAGTTGTAGTTGATAAATAGAACATTGGCCGGCGCCCCGTGTGGCTGTGACAACTGGAAATAGGGTTCGAGTCGGAGCACGTCGAAATCAGTCACCGTCCAGATCATGAAGAGCACGAGAGCGACAATGATCGGGACGTAGTTATAGCCGAACGACTGCAAGGCGGAGACTTCATCGGTGTCTGGAAAGAATGCCAACCCGCCCTCCTTATCGCTGTACTGGCGAAGGCCTTCCAAGGCCAACAGCAGGGTGAGGGTAAGGCAGGCTAGTGCGGCGAGGTACGGCGGCCGCAATGCCACCGGGCGCCAGCCCTGGCGGTCGCGGCGGGCGGGAGTTGCGAAGAGGGACCATATGAGACCTGACGAGGGGAGAGAGGGAAATGATCAGCCGATGATAAGGCAGAGAGGAAACGTGACTTACGGATCCATTGCGCCCAGGGCCCGCGCGGTAAATTGTCGCCCTCGACGGACATAGTGAGTGGACGGGCCCCGACGGCGCACACAGGGGAACAGAGAAAGGCGGATCGCAGGGCATTGCCGATTCAACCATCGAAAAGGGCTCCGAGTTGGAGGGTCATGGTTCTGAATAATTCAGGGCGGAGGGAGGAGGTGAGGCGAACGAATGGGAAGATGGAGAATGAGAAAACGAAGAACGAAAAGCCGCGATAACGAAGGAAGGAGATCGACGCCAAGAAGTGGGCCTGACGCAGCAGGGAAAAGCAAGAACGAGGAAGAAGATGATTGTTCGGGGGTCACCTGATTCGGGCATCCACGGTTCGGCCCAGGCACGGGTCCTTTCCATCCACGGACGACATAGAACTACCGATGTAGGGAACTAGGTACATCCATCCATCACCTGTTCCTGTCGATCCTCCCCCTCGCATCATGCACCCGCCAACTGACACACTACATTGGCCCTTATGCGCTAGCCGTAGGCCACTCTGCCGTCTTCTCCGTGGTCGTCTCCGCAGTCGATGATCGCGCCGCCGGTTCGTCCTCGACGGGGACCCGGTTGTGCGCCTTGGTCGCCTCCAGGTCGCCGTCTCCATGGCGATCGTCTTCCGGGTCTGGACGTGGGCTTTCCAGGTGGGCGTGCCCACGTACTGGATCCCGTTCGGGTCCTCGAACATCAACTCTGTCTCCTTCAGGGTCTTGCACGCGGTTTCGGGGAAGATGAAGTACACATGGAGGAACATGGCCGCGCTGAAGCACTGATATACATGGGCACATGGGCGGATTGGTACCCACACTCAGACCGTTGATGATACGGCCCACAATGAGCATGCCGATGTTCTGCGAGGCGCAGATCAAAGTTGGACCGACGACCCTGCGAGAAAAGGTCAGCGAACAGAGCCAACGGCGCCGTCACGCACCAGAATACGGTACCAATAAGACACCCGATCATGATCGAAGTTTTGCGGGCCAATTGATTTGATAGTAGGCCTGAGATCAGGGCTGCGAGCCATGAGACGGCCGCCATGGCGGCGGTGATCCCCCCTGCACCGTGGATGTCGGCCTTGTGCAGTTCAGCTTGTCGATAAACGGAGGGCCGTCGGGGCCTTGGTTGAAGTAGCACTTGTACGTGTTTCCCGTCAGCTGCGCCGACGTGGATGCGATGTCGAAGCCGAACACAGGCCGCCGCCGAGGACGGCGACGGCCGCAATCACGTAGATATTGCCGACTTGCTTCATGATCAGTTCGACACGAGAGCAAGAATGGCGCGGTGCTCCACCGGAGGAGGGTCCTTCCGGGTTATAAGTACTTGCACGCCACCCCCAGTACCGAACCCATCGCGGGAATCGTACATGGCGCCATGATTCAAGCCCCGGCACACGCACCAGGAGGCAGGCAGATTAGTCTGCTCCGAAGTATGATCGGGGTTAATAATTATTCATGATTATTTTTCTAGGATACATTACGATATTAAAGTGGTCTTGCACGGGTTTCTCAAGGACGTGCGAATCATGGGCCCTCCAATGGTGGCCAATGAAGACCGATTGATAGGATCCAGTTTTATGTCGAGGGAACGCGCGCGCACCACTTGGCCCCCATGGTGGTCAGGATGTCTGGTCCAAACCTTCTTTCGGGCCCTCGCAAAATGCAGTTGCAAGAGATTCTGTTGTTGCGGTAATGTTTTTGATGGCTTTCTATTTTGACCTTCGCCCCCGAGTTTGCCGGCTCGGCCATGACGTCCCGTCAGCCGTGGTAAAGCTTGGTATGCTGGCGGCGTCGCCTAGCGCTTTCAGCCAAGCCAGAAATCCAAATGAGATGGCACGCGGATGCTCGAGCTCTTCGTCCAACTGATGCACGCCTTGCCGAAGGGCCTAGTCTGGGGAGCAGGCGCACTATGGATGGACGGCCAAGGACACTACCCGGTCTAGCGTCACCCCAACCCATCCAACTCCCAACGGTGCGGAGAATCACGGTGTGATCAGGTAGGTGGAGATCGACGCGATCCATCGTAGGCGCGCGTGACATCGTTCGAATCGGTTCCAGTGTCGATAGGTCAGCCAGGAAGGACGCCGTCAAGCTCTACATGTGCCTGGTTGCTCCTTTGCCATAGCCGTAAAAGGCAAAATTCCTGAACAAAAGGACCTAATAATGGTGATGTCACGAAGGAGCCGAGAAAAGACGCAACTGCAACTGGACCAAACAACGCCGGACCCACGTAGCTATGGCGTTGTTCACCCTTGCTGATCTCGCGTGTCTGTGATTCGACCGCATTGGGTGGGCTAGTAAATCGGCCTACCATGATGCTGTGATGTAATTAAGTCCGAGGAACGCGATGCGGGGGAGCTCTGGCCTTTCTAGCCACTCCGTTGGGTCCGCGCCGCAAAGCATCACTTGCCGCTGTCGAGATTGTTGCACTCCTTCGGAGCTAATTACCCTAAGACGAAGGGGAACACGAGGTCGGGGCTATCACAAGAATCATGTTGCGCCTTTTCCACCGTAATAATACATAGCGTGGATTTGCTCCGGAAATAAAATTAAATATGGAAGAATAATGAATTTTGATCCCAGAAAAACCACCGGCTCATGGCCGCAAGATCTGGGGCCCAGGCTGTACTCTCGCGCCGACTTGCCCACGGTTACGTAAATGAGGCTTGGGCCCTGCTGAACCATCGACATTGGCCGTGTCGTAGCTCGTAGCCAAAAGTAGCTGCGGTCCTCCTGTTGATCCAATTCTCGGATGCCTGTGAACTGCATCCTCGCAGTTGATCGTGGATCAGATTTCGATCAACTGGTCGTTTGGGCTGGCAATCCTCTCGCCTGAAAAATAAAATGAAATGAAAAAGCACGGGGAAGATGTGCTTTTTGTCGCGCTGCGCGCTCTGGAAACAAATCTGGCCTCCGGTGCAAATATGTACATCCGAGCACAACCGAGGTCCAGGGGAGAGGGCCATCGCAGGTCAACCTAAACCCCTCAACGGGTTTCACAGCAACCAAAATACTACTTGCACCTTGTCGTTAAATGATCTGTCGGTCGTGATCATTCAAGGGTTGAAATATAATTCATTATCGATACTAGAGATTCACTCGTCATGCAGTCCGTGGTGTTCAAGGGTACCCTGCAGGTCGCGCTGGAGGAACGGCCGCGACCCCAGATCCAAGATCCGACCGATGCGATTCTCAAAGTGCGGTACACCGCTCTGTGTGGCAGGTGAGTAATGCGCGTTGGGTAGTTACTCACCTTTTGGTTTCACCTGCTACTGACACTCGAGAGCGTTTTAGTGAGTTGCACGTCTTTCGTGGTCATCAACCGTCAGGAACGGGCTTCATCATGGGCCATGAGTTCACGGGCGAGGTTGTAGAAACTGGGATGGAGGTGCAGGTATTTCAGAAAGGCGATCGAGTCGTGTCTCCCTTCACCATCAGCTGTGGGAAATGCTTCTACTGCGCGAGTGGGGTTTCCTCCCGGTGCGCCCAAAGTAAGCTGTACGGTTCGGCCGTGCTGGACGGAGGCCAGGCTGAGTATGTGCGAGTTCCTCTCGCAGACTCGACCCTATTTCACGCACCAGCGGCCATCGATGAGAAGAAGCTGGTTTTGATGGCCGACATTTTTCCCACTGGCTACTTTGCGGCGAAGAATGCCTTTCGCAGCCTGGATGCCGCTGCCATCCAAAATAGCACGGTGTTGCTCTTTGGGTGTGGTCCCGTAGGGATTTGCGCCTTGGTCAGCGCCCTCGAGTATCAGCCGAAACATTTGATTGCCATCGATAGTGTGCGGTCGCGTCTCGAGCTCGCACGTAGTCTCGGGGCGGAAGCGTGGAATTTCCAAAAAAATGAATCCGGTCTGCGACAACGAGTTAGGGCTCTCACCGATGGGCGAGGCGCCGATGTAGTCATTGAGGTCGTCGGCCACAGCAGTGCATTGCGAATGGGCTTCGAGATGCTTAGGCCGTGGGGTCTCATCTCGAGTGTTGGAGTACACAATGGCGAGATCCCCTGGACCGGAAATGAGGCCTACGCAAAGAACCTGCGTATTCAGATGGGACGGTGTCCAGTTCGGAGTAGGCATGCTTGACTCGACCATTCTTGCGTGGCTAATGTTGCGGATACAGGTATCTTCGGCGAAGCAATGGATTTGTTGGCGAAGAAACAAGATCAGTTGGAGTAAGATGGTTGCAATCCGGAATACTGCATGAGGAATGCTAACCCAGTCATACATAGCTTCATGTCTCACGACATCCGTCCCCTCTCCCAAGCCGTCCAAGCGTAAGCATGCCGTCCCGTGAAGCTGGTCCAGACTGACTGAATACAGATACGATGACTTCAACCACATGAGGTGCCAAAAGGTCATATTCGAGGCGGAAAAGTAAGGTAATCAAGTATTGGCGAACGCCGATTTTGGCGGCCAGAGGACTACTGGATACGGTGGATGTCTGAAGGGCACCCATGTTTTCCGAGGGCCAGGCAGCACATAGTGGCTTCTACCAGATCACAGGTTCTATACCATATTTGTTACATCCAAGTCCTGCTTCCGGTCTAGCCCCTTCTAGTCATTTCTTTCGGCGACAGATTGAACATTTGATGATAGCGAGCCCGTTGCCGGAACATTTGCAAACGCTCGACTCTGAGGGGCCGTTTAGTAGTGTATTCGTCCCACCCCGAGAGGAAGCGGTGACATACCTCTTTTGAGCTCACTTCTCTCGCGTCCTGTTGGCTGAATTCATCGACTGGTTTGCTCAACACCTGATCTGGTTTGGTTGAGCGTTCTCTTCCTGCGCCGGTCAAGTTTGGCAACCTTCAAATCCCCTCTGGGTTCAAAGAACTTACTTGGTTCCACCCCAGCCAATTCTATACTTTTGTTTGCGATGACGCCTATCTCCTCGTCGGTTAGACGCTCACCCCGGCGTACCCGTTCGAACATGCGATGCCCGAACTGTAACGAGTCCATGTCGGATGAGGAAGCAACCAATACGTAAATCCCTGTCTGGTTTTATTGTCTTTTTGTTTTGAAATGTCGGCGAGGATTGTGACCGTTATATACCAGCTGTTGGTCGGATATGATGCTGGCGGTGGTAAAGAATGCCTACACCGATGACATCCCGGCTATATCATTGCTTGCAATCAACGATACATGTAGTGCTGTCACCAATTCGACTGCAGTCACAAAAGCTCCTAAGCTTGTTCACCATAGTTATGTTGTAAAAAGTAAATATTCACGCCTCTCGTCGACCCACTCGCGCTCCGAAAACCTAATGGTAAGCACCCCGGGATATATAGGATTTGGTCAACCATTGTCGCCAATAAAAGCCTACAAAGCGTATTATCTAACAATGAGCTTCCAAACAATCATCATGGAAACAGAGAAGATGTACAACTATTCGACTGATACGTTTTCAATTTTGATATATCTCTCAGCTTAGAGTATTGGCGCATTCAAATTCCTAAGACTTCGCTCGCTGAACTTAAGAGTGCTTGCCAGCAGGATAAGCTGACTGTCACAATTTAAATGGAAGCAGTACAAGTACCTGCATAGAGATCTAATATAATGGTTTAAACCCTTTCAGCATGTTCGGCATTTCCGTCTAGCCATGGTGTTGAATTTCAAGATTGCTGTGAATCCATTCTAAGACGGTCACATGCAGATCTTGTACACCATAAATTTTCACTTCTCCACCTCAGAGGAAAAGGTATTCATGATCGCTGAAAACATATGTTTCTTAAACACTTCTTGCAAGCCGGGTATACCTGAAATCGGCGGTCTACAATATATCTTTCCTTTAATGACGTATACTTTCGCCGTAACTCGGGAATAGAAGATGTTTCAAAATAGGCACCGGAAATACAACGTTTGACTGGACAGGGTTTCCGCACTTTAATTACCACAAACACATAGATACCCGTAAGCCGGCAAGAAACCAAATTGAGCTATTTAAAAAGAAAAGAAGAAATCTAAGTCTACCTAGACTGTAGCTGCCGAGAGCAATCGTATAACAAGTGCAGCATGTTCGAACTGGACCCTGAAAGGTTGTGCACACTGTCAGCTGGAAGCTTAACAAACTTTCAATGACTCTGTCCCCCCAGTGTTATAGCAAATTAGCCAAATATTAGAGATATAGCAGTTAGTCTAAGTCATAGTTTTATCAGTATCATCAAAGAGATTATAACTATACCCGGTAACATGATAGATTTAGTATACATCATATCATACACGAAAGAGACCCAAAACAATCATCTGGCGATGTTCCATACAAAACAAAACATTCATGTCAATATCATATTTTGGAGTATTGAATCGGCTGGGTTAAATGTGTCCTGTCATGCTTTAGTAAGAAGTCGGCAGATATTAAGAATTATGGCCAGAGCTTACGGCCCAGTGGCTTTGCACGTTTAGAAATGGACTTAGCCTGGCTTTGTTTAATTTTTGCGAGCCGAGCTCTGTGCATAGCAGAGTTAGATTGTTAGATTTGTTAAACCCATCTATGAATGATCGATGAATGACTCACTCTTCGGCCGCCTCCTTCTCTAGGTGCTTGACATGGTCTCTGGCCTGCTTGACAGCGTTGCGAGATTCCATAAGGGCCTTATCTGCCTCGCGCTCGGCAGCTTCCGCTCTGGAAACCTGTTCACGAGCTGCTTGGATGGACGCGTCTTCGGGATGGCGACGGATAATGCTATGCCGGTGTGTGTTGCTCGTGGAAGAGTGAGACACTGATGACACAGACGAACGGGAAGAACGATGTCCAAAGAACCCCCCTGTACTGTTACGAGATTGATTTGGATCATCGAAACTTTGAGTAGCTGATGACGAACTGGGAGCTGAATCGCGATGATGAAAAATAGCCATTGTTAAGAATGAAGTTCACGTAAAGTGGGACAAAAAACCGAGTTCAAGGTGCAGGCTTAAGTGAGACGTTGCTGTGAGTCCAAGAAGAAGTTCACTAAAAGTCAAGATCATTTACGCGAAAGGTGCAACCAATAGCTTATATAGATAGTCCTTTCGACTACTCAGGATCCAAGTGACGTCAAAGCGCCGATCGTAGTCCCATAATATAGTGACAGCCAGAATCCCCGCCATATTGTGTCCATCTGTGATGTCAACCACTCTATTTTTTCAGCCACAGGGTTGAAATAGGACACTGAAGGGAGCACGCCGTTAGGCGGGACTCATTCTATAGGTTGTTTATAAACCAACTTATTTTGTAATTACGTAGCCAGTAGGAATGAATCAAACAGATGAAAGATTTTTTACTGTTTTTTGACAACGATTTATTGCATCATTATGTCAGTTGCATAGTCAAAATAGATTAAACGACCACTAGCAAAGGACTTAAGCAAATCCAAGCACATGTAAGTAGGATCGCTGCTAGTCTGAGTATTTGACCTAGCCTATAATAGTAAATATATCGTCGATCTCTATGCAGGTGGCGTTCTAGTGTCAAAGCGGGGTTGCACCACGCGTCATTGTATGATACCGGAGTCTCTGCTATGAAATAGACTTGATAACAGCGTGAATGGCAGGGTCGGAAGGGAGGCACCACTATGGATTGCTCGCGTCATATTGATGAGTTATCGTACGCTTGCCGACAATAAGCCAAGGAGCACTATGTCGATTTAGAGTGCGGGCATCTCACAACACGATTTAAGAAGTAAATAACCCATAAACATAGTGGACTACGTTTTTAACTCTGGCGAAATATGGCGCAGGGAAACGCCATGTGATGTAGATGGCTTAGGCAACGTTTTAAAGCTAGGCTGATTTTCGCAGACCGCTAACTAGCATTACCGTAATTTACAATGCCGTCGCCGAAGGTAGAAGGTTGATGAAAAGGTATTCGATGTTGGACATGCGCTGGACTATTGGCTTACCTAGACACTGATTCTCGGACTTCGCTTATGAGGCGATCGCCAATAAGCCGCGGACCACAGGCCAGCTTGACTCGGCATCCATCAACCGGCGGCCTGGCATATTACTAACCTGAATGGCTCAGGCGTCCAGTGCTTACGGTCCTTATGCGGCCACATGAATACATCACGGGGGCCGGATGCATGTATTCCCTGTCCCTCCGGGAATTCCTCCGCTCTATTGAGCGACAAGTTTAAGGACCACATAGCCGGAAAATACCACTGGTATGAAAACAGGCTCTCGATTCTTCAAATAGGATCGATAGAAATGTCCGCTACAAGTTCATTCGTTACAAAGTGGAGTGAGATTGCCTGTAGATAAGGCGCAGCTCAATTAGTACCAACGCGCTTGTACCTTCGAGTCAGCTAAAAAAAATACACATACATTTCACATTCGATGGCTGGGTGGAATGGATAATATACGATAAGATTCATGGAATTGTTCTTGCTCCGTCGTTGTAATGAAATGAATCATGAAGAAAAGCCGCTTCACCAGGCAGCTTCGTCTCCAGTTACATGTACTCCAGAGTTTGATCAGCGCAATATTCTATAAACTTGACTAAAGGCCCTGTACCATCATCCTCCTTCCTTTGCATCGCTCGCAATATGTCCTGCCTAGGATTTGGGTGTAAACGCCCCCAAGGCAAGATATACTTGCCCCCGTCAGTTAACTCTAGCTCAGTCGAGAGACCAGCCCAAAGCACAGTGAGAGCACCCATTCTTGCAGGGTACAGTAAGGGTGCTGCAAGAAAGGGCACCATTGGAGACAAATGACGGGTCAGCGGAGTTTTCAGGTTCCCAGGATTCACGACCACGCTCAATATGCCATGTGACCCGGCTTCGGAGGCAAGGGCACGGGCCAGAAACCAGTTGCCGACTTTGGTGTTTTCGTAATTGCGTTGAGGGTTTGTGTCTGGTCGCAAAAGCTCGGCGAGATCCACCCCATCGCTGGTAGCAGAAATGTCGACGACAATCGAAGCTGTCCAAACGACACGCACAGAAGCAGATGACATTTTCTTAGCAGTAGATTTGAGCGTGGGAAGTAATAGTTGGGTGAAGAGGTAAGGGCCTAGGCAGTTTGTCGCGAATTGAAGATCATGGCCCTGGGGTGAGATGGCCCCGCGTGGGGGGTTGGAGACCCCAGCGTTGTTGAATAGAACATCGAGTCTAGACTCGACGGCAGTGTAGGCCTCCACGGAAGATTTGATACTTGCAAGATCATCAAGACGGAGGAGAAGGAAGGCAAGGTCTCCTTTTGAATCCGGACATGATTTTTTGATGCTTGCAATCGCATGCGTGGCTTTCTCTTCCGAACGGCCAGCAATGTACACCTTGGCCTCAGCCCGGTAAAGGATCTCGCACAGAGCCAGACCCACGCCAGAGTAGCCACCAGTCACCAGGAAAATCTTACCTTTTTGGTTGGGAAGATTTGATTCTGTCAGAGTAGGCACAGGGGGAAAGAACTGCGACCAAGTGGTTCCCATATCGGAGATGTATGGCTATGAGTCTCCTGACCGACAAGTTCGAAGTTTGCGGAGGGAAGGGCTTTTCTATCTTGTCCTCGCATGAATTTAGTCCGACTCAGAGTTTGATGCAAAGGTAAAATAATCTACCCGGATAGGAGAATAATGAAATAGAGAAACGCACGTGAGTAGCGATCTTGTTTTGGCCCCAAATGTGTCGCGAACAGTCAGCTCCTCGTTATTTTGGCTGGTGCAAGGCTCACCAACCAACATTTCGCCTATGTTCAGCCGCGTAATAGCCGCAAAAGCTGCGCCAGTCGCAAGGGGTCACACGTGCCCCGTTGCTGAAACGCGTTTGTGGATGAATACATAAAGAAACCGAGTTGTATCTTGTAGGTACCATCTACCATCTATTCTGTTCAAGAATTCAAGGCCTCCTTCTTCCACCTTTCATATTATACTTTATTCTGAGCGGGAAATGTAGCCACTAGCTATTCCAACAGATCTCCTGAAGCACGTTTCAAAAATGCGCACGGTCCCGCCTTCCAGATGGTCTCACACCTTTTTAACACCCAGTAATTCATTACCAGCAGTGCGAGTGAAGATGCGGCATTTGTTTTATTGGTCGTGCTCTGCATCGGCCCCTCCCTTATCGGGCATAAACCGAAGCTAATGATGCTGAGACGTAACATTCCGTCCCAAATCATTAGACGAATGGCGAGGGCTAGTCGTGGCTCGTTCCGACAAGTCGCGCACGTAGTAAGTGGACTTTAAGGCGACCATGGAACCTGTTGCGGCCCACGAGGATAACTGAGATATCATTCTTCGGTTAGATAACACACTCGAAACGGTGAACTAGACAGCCGTCCGAATGTCAGAGCTTTTGATATAAGATAGTGAAGGGTAGAGGAAGACGTAATGAGCCTCAATTGAAAGTTTAAAAGCTGAAAAAATCGAGACTCATAAATTAAAGATTGGGCCAAATTGAGTATTCTACGACGTCGCAAATGGAAGTGCAAGTCGCGTAAAAAGTAAATCTCTTGTTCTCTGATTTTGTACACAATAGATGACTAAAACTCTGGATGATTTAGATGTTGACTAACTAATGTGTAACACTCTTGAGAGAGCGGAATACTGGCATTCAGGGAGTGAAATAAATGAGTGCAATGGATTGTGTGAGATGTCTGAAAGTAGAAGTAATGAGGCTATCTAATGGGCTATCTAGACGGCTCTTGGAGAGGGAGTGTCATATGACCACGGCCATGCGATCTCAACATACACAAAATAAGCAGGTAAGCCAAATTAGGCTTGTAGCCGTTGCCTCCGCGGTGGCATTGTCATTCCTTTTAGAAGCAATCCCCGTTTCATACTAGATTAAATCTGTGCGCCTGGCTAGCGAAGACCTAAGCCAGACATGGTGGACCTTAATTAGCGTGGGTCTAGAGTGAGGCGTTCTGGGCGAGGCCCGATTTGGTTTATTCGGCGCGACATGCATATAGCCTTAGCTCCTTCGCCCCCAACTATGAATTTGGTTAATCTTACTAGTCCTTTTAGCCATGTTTTATCCTTAGGCGCACTAGCGATAAGAGGATTGCCGGCCTTTAGAATTTCAAAAGTCCTCTAACAGTATTATTTTTGTTATTATTATTTTGAGTGCTAGAATGTAGCAGACGGATCACATTGTAAATTACCAGGTGGAGATGTGCCCTGACATCTGCGGCTATATAATTTTGGCTGGCTCGCCGTATCACAGACCTTACAGTTCACCTTACATGATTTGTTGCCTCTTACGTCTAGGTGTCTCAATCAAGCGACCATGGCTGTCAACGCGCACTTTCTCTCCCACTTTCAATGCCTTTTCCAGGAGCTATAGAGATCTACCCGAAGAAACTAGGCGTGAGATTTCGGATCTAGATCAACAGACTCCACATACCTTTACTCTCCCTTGTCTCGTGTTTGCCCTTCCATTTACTACAAATAAGGACCAAGTCATGGCGAGTTTTCGAACTAGACTCCAGAATGCTCTAACTCACATTCCTCTCATTAGCGGCAACTTTGAGAACGATACGAAGGCGAATAGGATAACTATCGTCCGGAAAAACCATGAGCCTATCAACCTGAGCGTGCTCTATCTTGATTAGTGGACAGACTCCTTCCCAACGTACAAGACGCTCGCAGCTAGTGGATATTCCCCTAAGTTTTTGCCAGTAAGGTGGCCAACCCAACACCACCCGGCTCCAACTTTACTAGATTCAGACGTGATGATGGTTGTCCTGTAGTGGTATTCTAAGCCAACTTTATTCGCGGTGGTGTCATACTGACTTTGGCATTACACCACATGTGTGGCGATGCAAAGAGTATCGATCATACGCTTTTTCTCTAGGCCACAAGCACCAAAGCAGCGATGAATGGTCAGCCAATGCATTCTTTGAACTAGCTCTGGATCGGACATATTTCAATGCTGGGTCAACGCCTAGCGCAGTGGAGATGGGCGTGCTGAAGAAGGTCACCAAAGGGATTGCGTTTCATGAGATTAGCCCAATCGATGTCGAAGGTCAGTTCACGAACGAACCTCGACCACGACCTGTGACGACAATGCAAATATACCATTTTCCCGTCGAGGCTTGCCAACAGTTGAAAAGCATGTGCATACCAAAAGAACTCGATGAGTACGTCTCCACGTACGATTGTATCTTAGTGGCGACATGGCGAGCCATGATTCGGGCGCGTCTCCCATATCTGGGGTCGGACGCCACTTCCACAAAAACTACCTTCTCCCACCCAGTAGACACACGCGCGCGATTCCCCTCATTAGTTCAAGGCGAATAATTTGGAAATGATTTCATTATGTCGGTCACAGAACCGATCAACATTAGTGCACTCCTGTCCAAGGCTGGTCTTGCACAGGCCGCCTCGGCTGTGCGGCGATCTATACCTGACGTTAAGTCAACATCCGTACCCGATCCGGTGCATGTACAGCGAGGAATTTCAGGAAGACAGACCATGATGTGGGACTGGCAACCGCAGAACATCATGGACACATCGTGGACAGGGATGCGGCTGTTTGATGCTTATGAGTTTGGCTTCGAATTTCCCAGGGCGGTAAGGATTCCGGTGCCGCCATTTGAAGGGGTATTAGGTGTATTGCCCGCGGTTGGTGAAGATGGACAGAGGGGTGGATTCGATGTATACGTTGTTATGGAGAAGGAGTGTTCTGAGCGGATGATACTTGATGATGAATGTACTGCATATTGCATATACGCGGCTGAAGGATTTGGGTTGATTAACAAATATTAGTTACTATTGTCTCATCGGGAAAAAATTTGTGAGTAACTTTCTAAAGACATTTAGGAACTGTCCTTTCGGGATAGGCGTGCTGGGCAGTAAGGGAAAAGTGAGCCCTACCTCTGGGGGTAAGTTGGATGGAGATGGGTTTAGTAGATTAGGGTTTGCTTAAGTATGGGAGGACCGCTAGAGTATAAATGGTTTGAATGACGCATGCATATATTTAGGAGTTGGAAAGGAGGATGAATATTGTATATGTAGGACTGGTTTGATTGCGGGATGCAGACTAAAAGCTGGTGAAAACCCGTGAGATTGATCAACACATCTAGATATATTATACATATGTCGTCGTCGAACAAAAAATGTCGAGGCTCTTCCAAAAGATCCTCAATTTTCGCGCTGTGAGCACAGTATCTCTCCAAATACATGTATGTGGCCCAACCCTCCATCAAAACCGCCTTCTGAGCCAACACTGCCTCGTGCAGATCTTGGGGTACCAGTATGCCATAACGAGAAGGGCGCGGAATCCTCATTCACCACTAGATGACCGAATTTATTCTACACGCAACTGTTAAACGCATAGCACAATGCAATCACTGACTATGGGCATTCCATGTTCAGTGGGGTAAATACGCTGGTTACAGGAAGAGCGTACGGACAGCTATCCGCAGAGAGCTGCCAATATTATATGTATTTCAAGTAAAGGTCTAGGTAACTACGGAGCGCTGTGAGATATCTCTCAACAACAAGTTGACAAAATACACAGAAGAAACGCACCTCACCTTCAGTTGCTTTTTATTTGTGAAGTAGCTTACTCCGAGGTAGCGGCATTGGTGGCGCCATTGGAAGGACTTTGAAACTGCTTGGAAGTCGACAAAAAGGTGAAAACAAAGTAAATATGCGGAAGTGACAACATTCCTCAATGCTTGCTCTATCACTCCCCTCGAAGAATTGTCATCTGCAAACTTGGTGGGTGAATTTAAATTTAGCGTTTTCTCTTTTCCGATTTCCTTGAGAAGCTTTTTTCAGTTTGGGTCCGTGTGAAGATATGGAAATGACCCGAAATGTAGGTCTTCCAGACGGAATGAAGGTACAACAGCTGATTTAGATCAACAAGTATACTTGCATATGTATTAGTAGCACTGATGGAGATGGGCTTTGGACATAGTTGCCATTCCAACTGCACAAAAGAAGTTCTCATGCTGTCTAGCAACAATAACAGGACCAACCAGTCTCTCAACCAGTCTCTCCTCTGCCGGGCAAATCGGTTCCTCCTTACTTACCCATCACCCTCCTCTCTTCGCCCCCCCCCCCACCGCGGAAAAATTTAATTGTAGCAAGCGCCAGCCATCTGACCATACTGTAATCGGAGAAATTGCGGTGGTGGCTCTTCCCCACACTACGTGCACGGTCCCGGCGTTGGGGAGGGGATCGGTATTGTCATTAAGCCCATATCTTGTTTTCGATATTTAATGAACCTAAGCTGGAACGCAGAGTCACTTTAAAAACAGCCATCTTCTTATCACTCTGTTTCCAAGTCAAAATAATTGATCACCGCTCTTAGTTTTCCAAGGCTCTTGAAACTAACAGAACGATGAAAGTCAAATGCCTTTTAAGGTTCATTACAATTCTTGGCCCTACTTGCGCAGAGTCTGTGCATCTGCCACGATCGGCCAGCGATAATCCTCAGTTGGGGGAAGTGCTCCCCAGGGGAGACAATGTCCGACATAGATCCTCGTGGCCATATGGCCCCTTCAGCACGAAGGGTAGGGATATCGTTAATTCCCGAGGCGACGTGATCCAATGGGCCGGAGTCAACTGGCCTGCACACCGTAAGTCATCCTACCACAAGTAAAATAAGACGTTCTTGTTAACAACTTGTGAAGTGGAAACTATGATACCTGAAGGGCTAGAATTTAAGTCCGCTGCGGATATCCTAGACGATATGGCCGGAATTGGATTCAACTTTATACGATTGTGAGATTTCTTGAGAAATCATTGCCTCTCCACTTAGTTTGACAGCTGATGATCGGAATCGGAACAACATAGAACTTATGCCGTCGAAATGATTGATCAAATCTACGAACGCGACGGTATGGATGTTCCTCTCGAGGAGGCTATGATCAACGGCTTGGGCAAGGTAAATGGCACCAAGCTCACCGATGATATCATTATGCGGAACCCTAGCTGGACCCCAAAGACAACGCGCTTCAAGATCTGGTCAGATATCGCACGGCTTGCATTCCGAAAAGGTATTTTTATCCATCCAGACACTCAGATGAGTACCGCCGAGTGGTGTTGCTCGCATACAGACGGCAATGGATGGTTCGATGACGTGGATTTTGATGTCAGCCGATGGCATCGTGGCATGGCATACATGGCGACCTGGGCGAAGGGACATCCCAATGTCATCTCCATGTCGTTACGCAATGAGCTGCGGGAGTCGTGGAACCGAACGAATCTATACTACGACTGGATGACGCTCGTAGGCAATATGAGCGCTGGTGCGGACACAATTCATAATGCTAATCCAGACCTGCTGATCACTTGGTCTGGGATGCAGTACGATCAGGACTTGTCGGCACTGACAACACGGAAGAATCTGCTTACTGCGCCGTGCTACAAGTGCACGGCCATTCGAGACGCACACCGTCGGCAACCAGTGTATTTCGAACTGGACAGCTATCCCTGGGCTAACAAGATTGTCTGGGAGCTGCACCTCTACGATATGAGCGAGGATATTGATACTGGGACCTGTCCTATCATTGAGGCTGCCTTCTACCGCAATGGTTTCAATGCTTTGGGCATCCCACCGCCAGCGGATGGGTGCCATCTTACTGGCGACTGTCCACCTGCGCAGAGACTGACACCAGTGATTCTATCTGAGTTCGGCAATGCTCAAGACGCCAGTTTATTTAACGCGACACTGCAAGATTGCATTCGAACCTTTACCAAGGCTCATAATGTAAGCTGGGCTATGTGGGCGTATGCTGGTAGCTATCGAATAAGATCTGGTACTCAAGGCGTGTCCGATACCTGGGGTTTAACAAACGCCGACTGGAGCGGGTGGAATTACCCACAAGGTATTCAGAATTTCTGGAAGCCTTGGGTAAAGGCTATGAACCCGACCAGAGATATTTAAGAATCTATGGGCAGTTCGCAGCACCTACATTGCACAGGGGGGCGGCGGAGGGGTTTCGTTTTATCGAGGTACCCGCCCCCTAGTAGTCGGGTCCCTCACCGCTCTCCGTTGGTGAGGGCCCTCCCCAGCGCAATTATATTTCAGCGCAATTATATTTTTTCCCTACCTACCAAATTTGAACTCCTATTACCAACCACCACGATGTCCAAATCGAATACAGATCTCGAGGAACGAATCTCCGATGCCTTGTGCGCGTACCATGATCGTGGCAGGCCAAAAATCGCGCCCCTAGCCCGGGAATTTGACATTTCCTACCAGCAGTTGAGGGGGCGCGTCCTGGGCCGCCAATCTCGTTCAGCCCAAACTCCATCAAATAAAGCATTTAATAATGGCCAAGAGGAGGCATTAATTGCCTAGATGCGTATCCTTGATTGTGCTAATCTCTCACCTCTTCCCTACGAGATCGAAGGTGCTACGAATGACATTTTGTCACGAAGTGGTTCTAACCGACACGTTGTCAGAAATAGGGTCCATCGTTTTATAGAACGTCTCCCTAAAACCTTCAAATTTCAAACCCAAAAAATATGGAGGCAAAGAGGGTAGACGCAGAGAGGTTGCCAGCAATAATTAAGTGGTCTCACAAATTAGAGGGTGAGATAAAAGCCCTCAAAGTCGGACCGAGCAATATCTACAACGTCGACGAAACTAGCTTCCAACTCGGCCAAGGAAAATCCCAGAAAGTCGTGACTGAGTTTCCGGATAGGACAAAGCATGTCCCAACTAGGGGTATAGGGGAGTTAGTGATAGGAATCGAGTGTATCGCAGCAGATGGTTGGATAATGCCTCCGATGATATTATTTGCTGGCATAGTTCACCTTGAGAGTTAGTATCGAGATCAGCCAGATTTACCTGATGACTATGTCATTGCGACGTCGCCAACGGGCTAGAATAATGAGGTAAGCGCCTATTTATTTAATGGATGGATTGATTGATTGATTGATTAATTATTTGATTATTTAGGTCCGCGCATATCAATAGTTACAATATTTTGATGAGCATACAAAACCACGACTTCTACATCGTATAGACTATCGATTATTATTTCTTGACGGCCATGAGTCCCATATGAAGATCGACTTCATCAACTATTGTCAACAGAATCGGATTCTACCTTACTTTTTCCCATCAAAACTTACCTACCGTCTTCAATCTCTTGATTCTAAGCCCTTCCAGGCATACAAGCACTATTATCGGAGGGAGAATAATCGGACTAAACGATGGGGTGGTTCGATTATAGAGAAGAGGGATTTTCTTCGTCAAATCCATAGGGTTCGAATACAGACTTTCACACCTTCAACCGTCCGACATGCATTTAAACACTATGGGCTTTGGCCGTTCAATCCTAAAGTTATTTGCCAAGATCTACGACCAGATAATAAGCCAGATCTAGCCGTCTATAATGGAGGCAAGGAATACGAGCTCCCACAGTAGGATTTCAACTATTGCCGCCTAGTGGAAGGGGGGAAGAAGAGGGGGGTGTTATACAAGATCCAGAAACACCACCCCACGCTTCAAGTTCTACGATCAATTCCCCACCTACAACAGTCGCAAAATTACAAAAGTCTATTATAAAGGCAAGAGAGAGCTTCCCAGACAATAACAGTCCTAAAATAAATAAATTGAAGCGTCGGGTTGAGCAGATTTGGGAAGGAAGTCTTCAACAGGCCCATTTAGCGGCCCAGGTATCGGCCGACCTTATTCGCATCCAGGAGAACCAGGAGCAAGCCAATGCTAAAAAGTCTAAGCGCCAGTCATCCAAAGGGGGCGCTCTACGAGTCAGGGACTCGAATACCCTCATCCGAAATAGGGATATTGTGGAGGCGGAGAAACAAAGGCGGAAGTATGAACGTGAAGCTAAACAGATGCGAGATGAATGGGATCGCCAACACCAAATTAGGGAGCAGGAGAATCAGAGAAGAGAGGCAGAGCTTGAAAGGGTCAATGGAGACGACGGCCAGCCACTTTATACTATTGATAGACGGGGTGGGGTATTTGTAAATAGGTTCCAAAATTGGTAGGTAGGGAAAAAATATAATTGCGCTGAAATATAATTGCGCTGGGGAGGGCCCTCACCAACGGAGAGCGGTGAGGGCCCGACTACTAGGGGGCGGGTACTACGTTGCAATGTCATAGATTAAAATTTTCTTCAAGGGTCGCACGAAGGCAAACCCTTCCTCTCACTTCGTTTCAGGGCATAACATCGGCGAGACCTGTCATCATATATTTTTCACGAAACTACTGGTATACACTAGTACCAGGCGCAGCCAATGATTCCAATCTGGAGGTCACGACATGTTTAATTATGAAGCTCTCTAAATTACCCCTATTTATGTATGGATTTTTGGCAGTCTGATTATTTAATAAGGTCGGCCGCGGGCTGTGGGTGGAGAATAGTTGTACCACAATGCCCCTCCTTAGCTCCTGTCCAAGTTCCTGGCCATCACCCATTACTCTTGAGCATCATCCAAGGTTGGACTACGCAACGTGTCTTTACCACTAAGCGAATACCTTTGAAATGCTGCTTCGTTTACCAAATGAACTGCTACAGTGCATCGCAGGGGATCTAGAATTCGCGGAGCATATAAATGCTTTTGCTCGAACAAATGCCCGTCTTTACAATCTCATAAATCCATACCTTTATCGCTACAACGTACAACAACGTGGAAGTTCAGCATTATTGTGGGCTGCAAAACATGGACAAGAGGCAACAACCCAAAAGCTGCTGAAGGAAGGAGCTCATGTTAATTCTCTATCTGAATCGAACCAGACGCCGCTAACGCTAGCGGCGGCAAACGGCCATGAGGTGGTGGTGAAGCTACTGCTCGCCACGGAAGATGTCAATCTAAACCCCAACGATAATTACGGACGGACGCCTCTTATTTTAGCAGCAGAGAATGGACATGAGCCAGTACTCAGGCTGCTGCTCGTCAAGGAAGGCGTCGACCTAGATTCTAAGGATTCTCAGGGAGGGACGCCCCTATCATTCGCAGCAGAGTCTGGACATGAGACAGTAGTCAATCTATTGCTCGCCACGGAGGGCGTTGACCCAGACTACAAGGGTCATGATGGACGGACGCCACTGTCGTTCGCCGCACACGCTGGACATGAGGCAGTGGTCAGGTTATTGCTCGCCACGGAGGGCGTCAACCTAGACTCCAAGGATTCTGGGGGACAGACGCCGCTGTCGTACGCAGCCACGACTGGACGCGGGGCAGTGGTCCAGCTACTTCTCTCCATGGAGGGTGCCGACCCAGATTCAAGGGATTGTTACGGACGGACGCCACTATCATTCGCAGCAGAGTCTGGACATGAGACAGTAGTCAATCTATTGCTCGCCACGGAGGGCGTTGACCCAGACTCGAAGGATCAATATGACCGGACCCCGCTGTCATTCGCGTCTTGTTATGGATATGAGACAGTAGTCAAGCTATTACTTGCCACGGAGTCTGTTGACCCAGACTCTAAGGATAAATACGACCGGACGCCGCTGTCGTTCGCAGCAGGGGGCAGACATGAAGCACATGAGGCAGTAGTCAAGCTATTGCTCGCAACGGATGAGGTTGACCTAGACTCTAAGGATCATGACGGACGTACGCCGCTGTTGTACGCAGCACGGGCTGGACGTGAGGCAGTAGTCAAGCTACTGCTCGCCGCGGAGGGCGTTGACCCCGACTCCAGGGATCATCGCGGACGGACGCCGCTGTCGTTCGCAGCACAGGCTGGACATGAGGCAGTAGTCAAGCTACTGCTCGCCGCGGAGGATGTTGACCCCGACTCCAGGGATCATCGCGGACGGACGCCGCTGTCGTTCGCAGCACAGGCTGGACATGAGGCAGTAGTCAAGCTACTCCAGTGAGGCTGACTGATCATATAAATTGTTATCTGACTCCATTACAATATATATATAATCAAAACACTTATGGAACACCAGTAACAAGGAAGGTAAGGATAAATATAGATGGCCGCTTCATACCAACTAGGACTCTGCGGCGAGTCTTGAACTATCGAGTCCTCGCTGCTCATAGTTGGCCATAATTTA
Source organism: Penicillium riverlandense (assembly GCF_028828495.1). Lineage (NCBI taxonomy): Eukaryota > Fungi > Ascomycota > Eurotiomycetes > Eurotiales > Aspergillaceae > Penicillium > Penicillium riverlandense. The sequence goes on from NW_026643195.1 coordinate 3,137,719, forward strand.
ATTTTAAAGCAAAATAGCCAAAGCTTATTGTTCTCGCGAGTGCCTTCTCCTTAGTAGGTTGATTACCATTTTTTTAATAGACTACTTTCACATCTACTGAGCAAATGAAGTAAGTACATGTACCCGCCCCTAGTAATCCGGCCCTCCCCGCTCTCGCTAGTGTGGGCCCCCCCAAGTGTAATGGAAACCCAGACTAATGGAAATTCCATTCCACCCCTCAACTTCTTCCTATTATTGCCAACCACCACGATATCCAAATTTAATCCTGAAGTCGAGAAACAAGTTGCTGATGCTTTAAGTGCATACCATGATCGCATGGGGCTGAGAGACCTCACCCGTGATGAGAAGAACATAATCTAAGCGCTCCTAGATTCGACCCTACTTGGAAACTGATGTTCCCAAGTCTGGAGGTCTTAAGGGGCTCTGGACCAATTTCAAGAAATCTCCTTCATACGATACCAACTGGTCAGCATTGTGTCAATACTCGTCGTGCTATCGCCAGAAGTCTACGAAACTGATTGTTCCTGCGTGTTCGCCTGGTTTACGGGAGCAAGGAATGTCATCTCTCTGCTCACTGCGCATTTCCCGGACCCAATGAGCAAGGAATAGGAGCAAAATGTCCGTCAGATAAAGGCTCTCGAACCGGCTGCAGGTATCATGACCACAGCAAATAAAGCGATGATCCCATATACGATGGTTCCCATAGCATTCTGGGATAATAAACTACAAGAGAAAAGGGAAAGAAGTGACGACATATCGCGTTCTTTGTTTCTGGAGAGATACAGAGAGAGAGCAGGGATTCCAACACATCCAGCCGGTGAGCTTAAGAAGAAGATCCGCACTAGCTGTGCTGTTAGCCACCATCGTGATATCCCACGAGGGCAGTTTCCGAGTTGCGACGAACCAATCTCCCCACAACAGCAAGGGCAGCGGAGTTCCTCTGTTTCGCCATGATCTAATGCTGCCGTTTCGCCGGCTCGACGAGCTCCCTTGGCGTTCGTACCCGAAATCGGACACGGGTTGCACCGCCACCGTGGTGACCTCACGGTCTTCCTGAAGCTCAAGTTCCGACACTCCTGGAGAGATGACGTACCTTTGCTGCGGGCAGACACTGCGGCCGCTTGGACAAGTCCTCGCTGCCAATCCTTGGTGTTCGGGAATCTATCTAGTTCGTCGCCGCTTGTGTCGCACTGATGATTGTGTTTGTGCTTGACGATATGGTAGTCGCCGCTTTCTCGATAGTATCCACACGTTAGCTTAAGCGGGTGAAGGCCTAGGAAGTGTCATTGGACAGCTTCTCTAGCGTTTGGGTGACCTTCGCTATTGCGAGCGCGTCGCCCTGCTGCGTGCTGAGTCGTACTGGCGGACCTGGTTAATGAAGCCAGTAACACGGCCATCAACCCAGATTTCGCGCGTCATTCTGATGTGCTGGAGCACCACCTGCGCGGCCTGGGCGATTTCGTCTATGCTAGTGAGGGCGAGGGGTGCTGTTGATTGTTTTGATTTCTCCCCCTCACCCCCTTTTTGGAGGCAGTTAGTGTGTGTTTGCACCGGCGGCAACGATCGCTACCATTTTTACCAATGAAATTGGTACTCGACGATAGCGCTCGTCGTCACTAATATTTGAAAACTTTCTCAGGGCCGTAGAGGCCCTGGTTATCGAGATACTGCAAGAATGATTTTTTGAAGTAACTGTTCCTTTTCCCTTGTTGGCCTAACCCGTTTGGCCCCTATAGATTGCGGGCAGAAACAAGGTTACCAAACTGACATCCCTCATCTTAGCTACTAGCCCCTTGAAAGCATGGGCCATATCCGAAGGCCGCCAATCAGCGTGATACGTACTTGTCTCCAATATTGGACGAGGGAGGTCATGAAAACTTGGACTGGGGGCCACCGCAAGCCCCCCGGCTGAAGGTATAAATATTTAGAAATGCTGCGCACACCTTCGCACCCTGTACTTCGAAAACTTCATGGTTTCCCTCTTGAAAAATTGTTTAGACAAGATGCCTCTCCGTATGATACAGGCTTGGGCACTATGCTCTCTGATCTCTTTGCTCTGCACGACTCCGACATTTGCTCATCCCTATCCTTCTATCCCCTCACCGTCCTCCTCTAAGCGTGATGATAAAACAAGCTCAGAAATATCTGATTCCCTATGGAACCAACCTCATCTACAAAGAAGATCGGCACTCCGACATATGCAGAGGCCGAGCATATATGGCAGGAAAGCGAGGGCGTTTGGAGAATTGCGCAAACTGAAGACCAGTTTAATAATGCTCAAAACGCTGCCGGCACCTTAACTATCACCGATCTTGACACCAATCGAAAGACCCAGGGAGGCTATGGAAAAGTCTATGGCGCCGAAGTCCAGTACAAGAATTCCCGTCAACTCAAAGGCGTGGTGAAGGAGGTTCGGGGAAGGATTGGGGTAGACGGTGCGCTTTTGATGAAATCGATTAACAGCGAGTACGTTGCGAAGGCCAAAGGTGTTTTCTGGGCGCCAATGGGTCAAACGTCTATCGTCATGATGGATAAGCTCGATTTTAACCTTGAGGAAGAGCTTACTATTGTTGCTGATAATCCGCGCAATTATGAGGGCCAGGCATTTACAGATCGGACCATTGCTCCTATACAGCAGTCTTTCCGAGCCGTCCGAGATACTCATTTTGCAGGGGTGGCCCACCTTGACATTAAGCCGGAGAATGTGATGTCCTGGAACCTTTGCTCCGACCCAGGAAAAGGAAAATACCGGCTCATCGATTTTGACCATTCGATTGATGTGGCGAAGACCTCCACACTGCCTTCCTTTGGGTCAGATCTCTACAAAGCGCCTGGTGAGTGATCAATACTGAACACTTTTTACGACTCTTTTGGACATATCTCCCTAAGATAGAAATGGTTTACTCACAACTAGTCTAGAGATTGCTAATGGAGAGCCTTATCGCCCATATGTCGCGGACACCTACTCCTTTGCGTGGATGCATTATGATACCATTAACCCCCAATTGTTGCTTACCCCTGCGGGCAGACTAAGACGCCAGAATCTTGTAGATATGACCTACCGAGATTCACCTCCTAATGATCTTGAAATGGGTAGAGAGTTGACGGCAGCTTTGACGATGATGGGCATGACCAGCCAGAACAGTCCGATGGCATTCAATGAGGCACGCCTCATTGCACAAGCTCTCCAACCTGAGGCCAAACGAATCAAATTTTCTGAATACTACCAGAAATGGTGCGAAGTGAAAAAGACCGACTGTCCAGATATAGGTAATGAAGCATGGCAAGCGGAAGGAAACAACCAAGGTGCAAAGTGATCATAGTGAGCCACACTGCAAGCAGGAAGAAACGGTGTTCTTGGCTCAATGTGGATGTCATGTATCTACCTAGGCAGAACAATCCTACGGAGCGGAGTCTGTGGCTGGGATGCATCTGAAATATTTCCAACTTCGTCTTTATCTCCCCTTCCTCTTTTGGCCAATTACCAAGCTCCGGTAGCTCGCATTCTTTCCCTCTATCATAGACTACTAGGTCTGTCCCGTCGTCTCCGCAAAGCTTTTTACAAATAACTGCTGGATTGAATGACCAATTACCGCAGCTCCGAAATGAGTGCCGGATAGCTGATCCTGTAAAGGTCTGCAACCGGATTTTGTGGATAGAACGGAGAAAATCTGCTTTCTCTGTATCTGATTATTATGTTTTCGAAAATAGTGCTTGTATGCGAGGAATGGGTGCGAATCGGGCGGTTGAAGTCGGTGTGTGAGCTTTGGTGGGAAGCAGAGTGGAATGATTCTATTCTGCTCAATCAATCAATCAATAGTTCATTTGCCCGATGTAGCTTGCTTTAGATACAGCCGCTATGCGAAAATGCTGTCAGGACTGCCTGACAGCCGAGAGAATGACTCCCGAGCCCAAGTAGTAGCTACACATCGCCGAACGCGGGTTTGGGGCGGGATTTCGCTTTCTCTTACCCGCCCACAGGTCACCCACGTGGATTTTGGTCTTCATGAGGAACCAATCCATTGGGAACTTGGAGAGTTTAGTTCACAATACCCGGCGTATTTGTTTAAAGTAGTACTCCACACATCAAAAGGTAAAAGTAAGAATACCAAGAATGCCTGATAAGGTAGCAAGGTAGCAGCTCGACCAACTTGGCTTCGAGGACGGAGACCCCGACACACTCCCTGGAGTGATATCATCCGCAGATATGCAGAACAACTGAGCTTGAGCCCAAGGCTGTCCATGACTTGCAGATGCATTTTTCCAGGACACAATCACAACGGGAGTAACAGCTTTAAGATACTTGTCATATATCCACGCGTCATCTAACTCACCCTCCACGGATGCCCCAAAAACACCTTGCTGGGCAGCGGAGCAGCTATCATTATTTTCAGAATTACTAAGGGAAGGTTGACCGAAGATGCCTAAACACAACGAATTTGTTATTAGCATCTTGGTTCTCTATACTTGCGCAAAATGCGGTTAGACTCACTATGGATTTCATTATATTCAATAGAAGGATACGCTGATTCGAATGGGAGTAGGGAGCATGCGTCGGCTCCTCGATTCTTTAGAGAGAACTGACGTGCAGTAGCTTCTGCATTGGAAAGAATCTGAGAGATATTGCTTGAGGAAAAAGCCGCGGAGCAACTTGTACTGTCACCCTCGTTGACGTGGTTAGAGGTGGATGGAAGAGACCATGGTAGAGACCATAGAAGGCAGCCTAAGTAGTCGAATTGTTGGGCCCAGAGGCCACCCCCACTGGAATTGGTGGCCGCCATAGTCTGGTAGATGAATCCGTCCCCGTTTGGTTGACCCACAGACAGATAGGTAGAAAATGTATAATTCCCTGAAGGAGAATATGGAGAGTCCCCAGGTGGTTGGGGAAACGGCACACTAACGCTACCAGAAGCGTTGTATGGCCCTATACCGGCTGGCCAACCGCAAGGCAATTTTGCATAGGCACAGATAGGCCATGCTATCAAGAGCAGTATTTGTAAAGACCTGCTACTCATAATTCCGTTTTCCTCAAACTCAATGGTGAGGTCAAGGTAGAAAGAAAGTGTGGAGAGAACAGTACGGTGGAACCTTGTCCATGAATTATATAACGAGGCCAGACAGGTTTATTTAAGTCAGCCCCAATTTTTGGGGGCCAAGAAGACCTTCGACCCCACATTCCGCATTGAGGAACAAGCGCGTAAGTCTGCCTCACTCTATCCAACCAAGACACATGGCCCCCACTTTTAGCAATCATCGTGCTCCCGTCAGTTGGACGTGTATTGCTTCTTACGTAGATTACTGTACTTCAAGTACGCCTTCGCCTGTAAATTCAATTGTACACTCGACACCCTCCATATTGACGAGGTGGGTGGGGCGCCTGAGGCGTCAGCGCCCACCGCCGACTGTGGATAGACCCTCCCTTCCGGGAGATCACAGTTAGGAATATCATCATCATCTCTGTTCTTCTTCTCTCCCTGTTTCGTGATCCCTCAGTTGCTTGCCATGGCGCTCCTGACTTCCCCTGAGTCACGCCGCCATCGCATCTTCCACCTCCAAAACACCCTCCCGAGAGATGGGTATCTTAACCATCAATCACGAGGGGTCGAACCAAGATGGCCCCAAACCTACTTCCTTCAAAGCATGAGCCTATTTATGACATGACCCACAATGGGGAATTATCTACCACAGTATATCGTAGATGTAACAGGTTGCTGAATGCAACAGGAGTACCATCCTGAGTATCTGTTCCAATATAGGTATGTTTGGCAGCGTCAAAGCACCGCCTAAGCAAGGTGGACGACCCCGTACCATCACTCCAGTCATGCAGGAGGCTTTGTGACATCACCTGCTCCAGAAATCTACCTTGTACCTCGACGAGATGGCCACCATTTTCTGTGGGACCAATTCACTCTTCGCTCAACGAAATCGAGCATCCGTCGCGCCCTTCAGATGTCCCCCTGGAAAGTACATATTACGATTGTTGCGAACAATCCCTTCGGCGCTGATATCGCTCGCATAAGCCACATCTTCAGGGCGGGAAGGCTCTTACGACCCAGATTACTGATTCGATCACTGAACTGTTGGAGAAGGGCTCCAAGGTCAATCTATGGCCTTGAACGGAAGAGGATGAAGAGAATAGGTCGTGAGTAATAACAATAGTAATAGTAAGTAGACCCGTGACCCGTAACAAATATTGAAATAACCTCAGAAGAAGATTCAATCTGTAATATAGATCGGGGCCAAGAGCACCCAAATTTTTGAGGGCCAACGACCCCGATTCTTGAAGGGCCAAAGGCCTTGATTGGATGACAAGGACCAGCTCTGGGGCCGAAACCATTCCTGGTTGTCGAAATGTGTCATAGACTTAGCCGGCCTTGAATCCTTCATACTAGCTTCAGGGGCCACAAGCTTCGACCAGATGCTTAGGCACTCAGAATACTCCGCTCCCCACATGTGTCTAAATCCCTATGTTCTCCATGAATTCCGAAATTCTCTTTCCCCAAACTTGCCCTTGGTATTTATCACTACTTACATTACTATGTTTATACTTAAGTACATAGTAGTAATGTCTTATGTACTTAGAGCCCTACTTACCCAGCTGATAACACTGGTATTAGTCTGTATTGGCCCAGTATAGTTCACTTAGTGACCAGTTGAAAACATCATAATCCTGCCAATTTCCATCAGGGATGGAGTTTAGGAGAAGTGTTTCAGAGTGTCAGCCACCAGTTCATTCGATACTACTCTACACCTCTTGGGCCAGGGGGTTCCGGATTATGGGAGGATCAGTCGTGATCTTATAAAGTACCGGGATCTTCCTAACTATATAGAAATCTTTCCACCTTGACTTCGGTCAGACGCATATCACAAAAACAGACAGAAAAACACTAAACCCGAAATGCGTCTTCCAATCACCAGTGTGGTAAATTCTACTCAACTGCTATCTACAACTCTTACTAGTCCAACCTCAACTGCTCTATCTGCAACTATCACTCGCACAACCTCAACGCCTCTACTTCCACCAGGCTACTATGCCCAAGCTACCGAGTTCACGGTGGGCGCTCCACCAAGTCTCTGCAAATCGAGCTCCTATTCATACGAAACAAAAGTGTCCATCCCTACAGGATGGATCTATCTCAAGCCTGATGCTCGTTCTGGCTGGGGTCCAGAAGGTTCCATTTGGGACGTCTCTGCCGGCCCTGGGGCCAAGTTAGTCGATATGAAAGCCCAATGTGCGGGCAGCTCATGCACAGCCTTTGTCGGTATCGATAACGAGGAAGAAAGTGGTATGATGAAACAGCGAGCGGATGGTAGTTGGTATATGAACGTCACGGCCCACATGGAGACCTCACTTATGGTTTCGGGCCGGCTTGATAGGCTAGATGAAACAGTCGGTCGAATTGTTTCTCAGAAACGCGGGGAAAGTCACGATAACAAGACGACATACCCTCTAGTCGTCTCCGGTGTACCGCCATGCGGTTTGCCGATTGCACAGAACTGCACCCAACAACACTTTTCGGGTACGCCTCAGCAATGGGGTGCCTACCAAATGGACGACTTCCTGAAGTCGTACTTAGCCAAGACCGGCATCAATAATTTTGAATCTCTGAGAGACCGGACCATGCGCGAATTTGGATATGGCTTGTCAGAGTTGGACACAGACTGCGACATAACCGCAGACGACTATAATTGTCCCATAGCGAGTTTTTGCCGATCACACCCTACCACTTATGAAACTCGAGGAACGCTTTTGGACTCGTCAATTGCCCAATTCGCCCAGTTTCTCAACATTGTAATCCAGGGAGTGAAGGGTATCCAAAGCCCGATTGCCATTGCGATTGACGAGATCGCCGGATCCATCCTGGCACCTGCTGAAGCCGAGAACGATGGCAAGATTCTAGGCATTGCAAACGCTTTTATGGGGATCTTAGTCGCCGCCTTTATTTTCCTCGATCTGGTAACGGCCGAGTCAATGGACCTGATTTGGGGTACCCTGCTCGCAGTAGGTATCTGTGCAGAAGTTGGGTTAGGCGGTGCTAGCGATATTCTCGCCCTGAATGACCCTGAAAGCGCAGATTCGGAATTCAAAGGAGCTACGAAATACAACATGGCTGTCGAAAGCGAGATCAGACAACTAGAGTCAGGTTTCGAGGCTCTCTATGACAAGAACATAGGCCAAGACCACATCGCCCAAATTCTCGGCGGGGGCCAGTGGACCGGCTGGCAACTCACAGGAAATTGGAGCAAAACAGGCTTTCAAGACCAAGTCTCCTCATGGTTTGGGCAAGCTATGTTTGCTCAGTACGTCACAAAAGCCCTTAAGTCGCAAGGCGCCTACATTTTGTTCATCGCATATGGCGATGATGTTCCGTACAATGGCAAGACATGGGGATTCGACCAGACGACTTGCAAAGATAACTGGACCACTGACTCCGGTTGGGAGTATTTTGCTACGTGCAACATCACATTCGGTCCGAACGGGACTCCCGGCATGTCTTTGTTCACGCGACCCAGCATTAATGGCTCAGAGTCAAAATCGTGGATGAGCAGCAAACTTGCTTATGGTGACCAAACAATCACTGGATGGGACATCATGGCATCCTCAATTTCGGGTCAGCAGCAATTTGGGTTCAACTACTCATTGATGGACCAAAACTTCACAAAGCTCCTAGAAGAGGGGGGTGTCGAGGGAGCTCAACAGATAACAAACATTTTCACGTCTATCACACCCGACACTGCTGGTCTTTATAGTGTGCCTGTCTGCGTTGTTGACGACTTGGTTTACGTCCCTGGTGTTGCTCAAGTGATGAGTGATATACGGGACGTCCCAGGCACAAAGCAGTTCTTTCAAACTGATAACCCTTGCACATGCGCGGAGTATAGTTACACAGCGCCTAATGGGAAGGGGGGAAGTTCACTGACTTTGTCTCTCAAAGTGTCAAGGACAGCTTTAACGATTGCAGTGTTGAGGGGTTTTTCTGGTCACCAGATGACGCGAATCAAGATGATGAGTCTGCCTATGACGAGGACTATGGGAGTTTCTGGGAATAGTGGCCACCACCATCGGCATCACAGGGGTTATTAGCATGTTTTATTTCTACTCAAATTTTAGCCTTGTCTTTGGCTCTACTGAGTAATTATTCGCTGCCGGACCTGGCTCCCACTTCCCGCTTTCCTAGTAATAAATAAGTAGTGTACTTTGAGTGAAGTCTTGAGGACCCAGCTGGACCCCTTCTCTGCTACCTGAAAGATTACTCGATACTCACTTCTCTGATCGACCCGGTGTCTTTTTCCATTTATTTTTTTCTTGCGACTGAGCTACTAAGATATTATGGTTTGCTCCTAATGGGTGTTTGTTCTGACTCTGATAATGAAAACGATAACACTCTCTCCATGAGATATATAAGAGCGGAATCTAGATCTAAGAATACAAAAATCTGTGGAACAACTCTTTTGTCTCTACTTTGACATAATAAGTCCCTCCATATTACCAGGAGCCGTGCCAAGCCTACCCGCCGGGTCCCATTGCAATGGCGTGCACTAGGTGTAGTACGAGGGACACGTTGCAAATCTAGTAAGGCAAAGCTATATACTAACGAACCTAGTGCTATTTCGTATTATCCTACTTGGTCAATAGCCTCTAGTCCTAATACTAGCCGTAACACTCCTAAACTAGTATCGAAGTTGTAGAAAGGTTTAGTATATTAAACCTATATTTTGTTTATGTGCTTGTCTCATATAGGGCCATTATACTTTCTTGTCCACCTATGATTACAATATACTAGATATTGATAATAGGTTTAGACGTACTTAAGGACAAAGAGGTATAGAAAGAAAGATAGCGAATCGGCCTATTGAAGGTGTTTTAAGGTAATAGGTAATCTTAAATAAGAGTTTTAAAAGCCCTTAGGGAGAGATATCAAGAAATAGCTAATAATTTTGAGTTAGTAGAATGTCTTTACGCTAAAAAGACCTAGGAGATTTCCAAATTATAGTAGGTTATTATAGGAAGAAAGAAAGCCTTAGTCAAGGGTCAGAGACTTGAAAAGGAGCTCTACTAATTATAATAGTAGGTAGAGTATACGAACGCCACTATATAGGATTAGGTCTCCTAGTACGATATTTAGTTAACTTTGTATTAGATACATAGCGAACTAGTATTAGCGACTACTTGATTCTAGAATGTGATTAGAATGGATTGGCAAAGTTGCCTTGTCCATTTAGCAATCGTCCCATGAAAACTCTGTACCTATGCTAAAGCTTTCGGGGAGTTACTTTAAGGATCATATCGTCTCCATTTATGGGCTTGCCTGGGCCTAGACTTGGCATGGCCTCGTTCAGCCTGGGGAAAGCTTTGCCTCGCACGCCCAATACTTCTTGTCCGTGGCCAACTACTTCCAAATCATATCTCCAAAATAACTGTGCAACAAAAGCTAGCACCTGATGCCTTCCCGCAATTCTTCCACTGCATAATGTGGTGCCCCCGCCAAACCCGCGAAATTCGCCCTTCCTGAGCAGTGATTTGTTTCGCAAAAATCGATGGCAATCAAATGCGCGGGCGTCCGATCCCAAAACCTCAGTGTTCATCATCTGAACCCTTTGTGGGATGATCATGATAGTGTCTTTGGGAATATGGCGACCTTCAAGTGTGGTGTCTCGCATGCTTTTGCGGAAACCGCTCCCGGTCCCAGTAAACCGCAGTGTCTCGTTAAATGTCGAGTTCAACACTGGACAGCCGTTCAGGAGAGGATCCTTGGTCATTGCTACTAGAGTCGCCCCGTTCTTCGTGGGCTCACTGTCGATAGCCTGCATCACAGACGCGATCTCTTCCCTGATTTGGCTGCCAACGCCCGGGTTATTCATGATGTGAGCGATCATCCAATATGAGATAGCGATGACATTTGAATTAAGTCTTCCACGGTGGTTCAGCATCTTCAAGGTCTTAGCTCGGAGTTTTGGGAATGCAACTTACCCCCACAGAATTGTGAAAACAATGCCTGCAATATCTCGATCAGATAGCCCGGCTTGTTTGGTAGTCATCGTACAGCTCGCTGACGAAGGGAACAGAGCCCGGCCGATGCTCGGCGGGGGTGGAGTAATATTGAGTCAGTACATCAAGGAGATGGTCTCGGGGCCCAATTGCACGCTTTGCCAGAAAGGATGGCAGTTTATACGAGACCTGCCAGCTATTCCAGTCCCATTCTTTGAGAATCTTTCGGATGTTCGGCTCGAGTTCCTGCAGACGAGGACCAAAAAAGGAATTGATTTGGGCATCAAATAGTACATCACGGACCAAACATTCTAGGGAAACAACCTTTACATCAGCCGTGGAGGCTAGAATGCTCGTCTCGTAGAAATAGCTCCACCGTAACGTGTTGCTAACTCCAGCCAGTGACTCTGACATAAAACGGTGTAACGCATCTGGAGTTTGAAGCTGCTTGTGCAGCATGTGTATTCCAGTATGTGCAGGAGACAACTGCTTGGGGTTTGGAAAGAGCGAGACGTAGCCTTCGGCGGGAGTCCGCCACAGAATCGGCTTGCTTTCAGGTGAGACCCTTGAGACCTCGTCGTACATCAGATCCACGAATGGTTCAAACCCAAAACTGTGTGTGTCCTTCTCAATTGCCGCAATCTGGGCAGCAGTAGTTGCCATGACCATATCCTGTCCGACGATACGGAGAGCACATAATTTGTGGTTAAACTCCTTTTTTGCCCGAGTGAACAGTCTATTAGAATTTCTAAAGAACGGTATAACATGGCCTAATCAGTGGAGGGGTTTGCGGGCTTGGTTAGTGCTCTCCATCGAAGGTAGATCTTGTAACGTACCCATATCTTGCCAAGTCAGCTGTGGTATCTCTAAGGAAAAAATGAGGTATCGGATGCTTACATGGAATCCAGTATGGCAGGTACTCCAATCTGTTGGGGTAGAACCACGGGTAGATCGTGAAAGCCCACAGTCTCCAGAGCAGTAGAACCGTAAGGGGAAGGTAAATGAAACGATAATATCCATTTTCGCCAGCAGCAGCAATGTCCCTCTCGTAGGTGGAGAAGAGGCTCCTCGTCATGTCGACCAACATACTGTCACTTTGTTTGGGGAGACGTATTGGATTTGCAAAATCGGTGGTGGCAGATTATGGGACAAGGGGAAAGATATCTGTTTCTGCAGGAAAGGATTGGTATAGAGCTATCCCGTGCTTGATTTTCATACCCCCCGCTATCGTGATTAGATGACTTCTCATGAAACGGAAACTCAATAAATTTTTCCGTCGCACCCACCCCCATACCTATCGTCACCCGAGATGTTTTAAAGCCCGTCAAAAAAAGGGGCGGAAGATATGTATCCTGGCGCAGTTGCATATTAGGGTTAATGTAGACGTCTCATCAAGCTAGGATTTGACGTCATCAAGCGTACTTGGGTAGGATTTGTGCTAGCCGGAGTCAAAGCGCTCTTTGTTGTTTGTCGGTTCGAGCCCAACCCAGATTTTGAGTGACCCACATATCTTCGATCTGCATGTTTTGTCTGGAGTCAAAAATACGCTTGTCCGCAACATAACAGTCCAGTACCATGCCGCTACTAGCACTACTGTATTGCCCACTAACATTACAAGATCCCTAACCGGTTTCCCGATTCGTGCGTTTCTAGGCATACGCATACCCAACTATATCTGCATTCCGCCGCTAGCCTGCATCCATCAGCCCCGCCGCCAACCTATGTATCAAATAGGGTGATATGGTGTACCGGGACAGAAAAAGGCGCCGATCACCGCATCCATGCTTGTCCAACACGCCGTTGAACCTTGTCAGTTCCAATCACTCAGGGCCGAAGTGTCGCTGAATGAGAGCCTACTGCTCCCAGCAGTACTGTAGCATCCAATTCACCTCTGTACATTATTGAACCTTTGCAGGATTTGTAGGATTGCTAAATTAATAGTGCCTTGCCCTATTTTGCACTGGCGTAACAGTACCAAAATCCCCGCGGGGTTGGAAAATCACGTCTTACCACTGTATCTCAGGTCTCACAAAGAGATCGTGAGTGGGGTATGCCATGGCATTGGCTGGGATAACGAGCAGCTATGTTCATATCAGATAATATGAAGAGGCGATCTTGGCGGATCAATGCTTTGTGGCTGTAACTGTTATTCCATACCGCTGGGGTTCGTGACTTCATGTGGGGCCCAAGGCGGTATTGGAGGGGATTGGGGCGTAAGACGAGATATCTCCCTTGTCATGGGCCTGAACTATTTACACCGGGCATTCATTTAATAGCTGCGCGCTTCCTGGCTACAGACCTCTCCCTTCCACAACCATTTGACCTCACAGTCGTAAATCCGATTCTACGGCGAACGTCCATCCCACATTGTCATGTTCCTGCAAATTCTGGGCTTCCTGGCCCTCGCCTACCTGGTCTGGAGCTTGGTGGCCATGGAGCTCAATTATCGTCGCGCGTCCTCTATGGGGATTCCATTAGTGCGTCTGCTTATCGATCCGCAAAATATTGTTTGGATGATCATTGAGCCTCATCTTTGGCCGGTGCTCGACCATCTGCCTATTGACTGGGGCACCTTTGGACGTTATTCTCGTCGCGGATGGTACTTTTCCGATAGGGGGGCATCTCATCGACGCTACGGCCCTATGTGGGCTATTGTAACGCCTATTGACGTCTACATAAATATCGCCGATTCTGAAGCTATTCAAGACATATTTCAGCGTCGGACGGATTTCATCCGCCCAAGTAAAATGTATAGTAGGTTCGGTCACTAGGGCATTCATCTATACGATCAGGCGGCTAACTTGTGTGCTTTGTGGTAGAGGTGCTTGAGGTCTACGGGCCCTGTATCTCTACAGCTAGCTTGACGGACTGGCCCCGTCACCGGAAAGTACTAGCCACTCCCTTTAACGAAAATATCATGTCCTTTGTATGGGATGAAAGTCTCGAGCAAAGTAGCCAGATGGTCGGCGTCTGGGCTGCCCCAGATACCAAACAGATCGTTAGCGTTGCGAAAGATACTCGCACACTCTCGCTGAACGTTCTTGCTGCCACGGGATTTTGCAAGTCATATCAGTTCCGTAGCGCCAATGACCATCAAGAGGAGAACAGCCAAGAGACAGCAAGCTACCGTGACGCACTGCAGACTGTGCTCGACAATTGTATTTTATTGATGATCGCGCCACGGAAACTGCTCTCTCTCCCGTTTGCCCCTAAGTCCTGGCATGTTCTTGCAAAAGCTGCCGATGATTTCAAGCAGGACATGGTCCGTATGCTAAACAATGAGACTAAGGCATTAAACGAGGGAAAGACTGGCTCTGGCGGTCTCATGACGTCTTTTGTACACGCTATGGATCTTAAACAGAAGGAAGACATGATGGAATCAACAAACAAATTGTCGCGAAAAGGGCTTACCGTCAACGAGATCTTTGGGAATATTTTCGTCATCAACTTTGCTGGTCACGACACCACTGCCAATACCTTAAGTTTTGCTATGCTTCTTTTGGCGGCACATCCAGAGGTTCAGGACTGGGTGGCTGAAGAATTACAGTCAGTTGTCGTCACAAAAGGCCATTATGCCGAGCTCTTCCCCAGATTAACCCGCTGCAAAGCTGTTATGGTACGTCAAACCCCATCTTTCCTTCATCCCTTTAGTTCTGAACTTTGTAGCTTGTTGTAGCTTGAAACTCTCCGTCACTTCCCACCTATACCGTCTCTACCTAAGTGGACTAGTGACCAGCCTCAAGCTCTAAAGGTAGGTGATAAAACCGTGATAATTCCTCCAAGCGTAGGGATCAACCCAAGCATCCTCACTATGCACATTCATCCTCAACATTGGGAAGACCCGCTAGCCTGGAAGCCCTCGCGGTGGGTGACAATATCCGAAGAGGCAGACGCAGCGACTACGATCGAAAACGAGAGAATTATCACTCCGCCCCGTTGTACGTACTTCCCGTGGTCGGAAGGCCCACAGAATTGTCTGGGCAAAAAGTTCTCGCAGGTGGAGTTTGTCGCGGTGATGGCGAGTCTTTTACGTGGTCACCGGATTCGTGCTATCCAAAACGCCGGGGAAACGCCTGAACAGACGCGTGAGAGGATCTTAGCCACCACGACGAATGTGGATCTGCAGCTGCTTCTTCGGATGAAAGATGCAGATCAGGTGCGCTTGATGTGCACGCGGATCTAGAGGGAAGAGCCAACTTTGGAGGTAGACTCAGAGCGAAGTCCGGCCGTAGTGGTCGGGAAACCCGAACAAAAAACGTCGGTGCGGGAGGGGCGGGCCCCGGACGTTCTGCCGGAATCGCCTGGGGCGGTAGGCGGTCGGCGGAATCGGTCGGTCATTGGCCCCGACCACTTCCTAGGTGGGGCGTCTCGCAGAAACGGTCGGCCATTAGTCCTTGGGGCTTAGGGGCCCCACTAGGCGTGGGCCGCTCCCGCTAGCCCCCTACGACGATGTATAGACTCTATCCTCGACGAGCTCCGTCCGTCGTCGCGTATGGCGCTCTGAGCGAGGGGAGAAGACTTCCCCCCCAACCTCCCCCCTAGATTAGAACCCCAGTTGGACGGACGCATAGGCTTAGACGCACCCGACGCCTCGCTCCAACTGGGGTTCTAATACTCATGCACTCTGCACTCAACGCCCACGTCCAACCGGGGTTCTAATCTAGAGGGGAAAAGGGAGGGGGGAGGATGCCCGATCAGCCACACGCTGCGCCACGCGCCAGAGTTGACCCCTGAGTCCTTCAGCGGATTCCGATGTCACGACGATAGCGGGAGCTCCTCGACGACGACGATGGCTAGACCACCGCCATCTCGTGCTCTCTTCGAGTACGAAGCGAGTCACAACGCTATCGTCTGCGGCCCCTGTCGCATTGGGATCCCGGCCCGTCTGAAGGAGCGCCACCTCTATGAAACACATGGGATCCTCAACTCCGCCGAATGCCAGCGACACCTAGCAGCCATCCCGGACGGGACCGCCCCGCTCTACGACCACTCCGACTTTACACCCCTCCCAGACGGTTCCCAACCGTTGCCGTCGCTCGCGATCCACGATCTCTGGATATGCGACACGTGCGGATTCCGGTCCAAAAGTGACCGACTGGTCAAGAACCACAGCCGAGGGAATCACGACCACGATCCATCCCAAGCGCAGAAGCTAGGAATCCGTCGGGTCCAGGGCCAGCGTTGGCTTGCGCATTCCAAATTCTCTCGCTGGTGGACGACGTCTCCGCCCCGGCCCCAGCCCCAGGAAGTCCTAGCAATCCGGCCGTTGTCAACACCAGAGCAACCACCCCAGGAGCAACGGCCTGCTCCGGATGTACCGCGTCCCCTAACGATCGAACCCACCGATTCACCAGCGCCTCCTTATGACGGCGAGTTCGATCTCGGTGGGGACGACGATATCATCATCGATCTCCCCGGACCCGTAAGCGATGATGACCCACCCATCGTAAGTCCAGGTAAGTAGCGGACGGCCCATACCGAGTATTTAGCCATCCGAGCTCACCATACCCCTATGCACATCAGACCACGACCAGCCATCGAGCCCAGGCCCTCTAGTATCGGATGGTGTTCCAAACTCGCCTTCCGCCCCTTCGCCTACATCCGACGCTACGCGTCAGTACGCCGCCGCCCGTCCACCGCCAGTATGGATTACCGAGACCCTCAACGACGAGAACGGGATCCGCCACTCCCAGAGACACGACCCCGACCGTGCGCCAGATATCGCCGCTGAGTTAGGCCTATTCGTCCTCAGTGAGCGACATAAGCGAGATGATATGACTCCGTGGCTCAGCCACACGGGTTGGCTACTATTCTTCGACGGGCGTCGGCTCCCCGCGATGGCTGCACTAGCCGGAGAGCCAGGGAGGCCACAGCTATTCGGACAGCTGATCCCGTTCTGGGGTGGCGTGAACACCAACCTCTCCGACACTCAGAGGATGCATAACCAAGCGCTCAGGCACATCGTCGCATCATTCGACCGAACGATAGACCGGGCGCTTCACACCCTAGAGACTACGCGACCCCCGATCCGTGCCATCATGCGGAACGGCCGAGGAGGTACGCCACGGATAGACCGGCGGCTCGATCGCCTTGAGAACGGTACCGAGGAAAAGTATATACGGCTCTGGCGTCGGTTCCTCTGCTATATCTTCCGCGCTGCTCCACTGCCTCGGGATGAGCATGAGGAAGTGCTCGGTCTCCACCTAGATGACGAACAGTGGGGTGGGGTACAGCTGATATGGCGCCTCCTGACCCATGCCCTAGGGCAGGGATCCTATATCACCCCCGTGAACTTCCCCCTAAATTATATTCCATACCGGCCCCAGCTTGGGGCCGAGTAATGAAGAGATAAGGATTTGGCCCTGATAAGGCTGGGGCCGAGGTCATTATTCGGCCCCAGCTATAATGATCCTAATTTTGGAGTAATCGCCTTCAAAATTTTAGGAATTCTAATTCAGACGATTGAAATATTGATGTTTAAATTTCAGCGCTATCCGACTAGATTTGGGGGGGTAGGAATTAATTGAAATTTGACCCTAATTCTGACTGATGGGGTGCGCCAAGCCCATACAGCGGGTGCGTATGGTCAACGCCTTACGTCTCCTAACTATGAGAAATAAATTACGAGCGTATCTTATTACCACAATGTAGGGCGGACGACGTATTCGTGCTCTATCTACTAAATCATCTTCACAAAACGCTTGATATAGACTTCTGCATAGGTGCGTAGCTAAAATTTGGAATATTTAGATTCCGTAAAATTGTACATAGTGCTCCTAACTAAGCTGGTTCGAATGAGAGTAAAAGTATTGCGATCAGACCATCCGTTGTAAAGTTATTCACGTTTGAAGTTTTGTTTTGCGAATAGCTCCATCGGTGACGGTCGGAATCAGCTCTCATTCAAATAGGGTTTTAATAGGCCCGTACAAAAGCCGTACACAAAGTTTTAGCGAAAACGGAGTTTATTAAAAAAATTTTGGTTCATGGTTAGACGACGAATATATATCACACACCACTTGGTTCTATACACTATATATCATATAAGTAGTAACAATCAAAAATTTATATGGAAATTTTGATGATTTTGGACCTCCCTACTAGGTGTATCACTATCATCGTGACATCATTTATGATTATTAGCTTACCAGAGACGAATTTGGGCTAGTAAACGTGCTAGGCAGAATTTCGTCTGAAAATCTTAGGCGGCCACTTTTGATCGTCGAATCTAAAAACAGTCAGGCTTCTGTAGCCTACTTCTGATAGCCTAATCTAATGACGGTCAGGCCTCTGTAGGCTAGTTCTGTAGGCTTCTACAAGCTAATTCTAGTAGTCTGATTTCATGACGGCTAGGCCTATAGATACTATTTGTGATAGCCTAATTTGCTGACGGTCAAGGCTTATGGATGCCTTTTTGGATAGCCTAATTTGATGACGCTTAGGCTTCCGCCAGCAATTTTGGATAGCCTAATTTCATGACGGCTAGGCCTATAGATACTATTTTGGATAGCCTAATCTAACGACGGCCAGGCTTATGAATACCGTTTTGATTTCATGACGGCCAGGCTTTCGCTAGCTAATGTAGATCATTCCAAAAGTAGACTAGTTAGTCACATGACAAACATTTCCAGCCCCCTCATCAAAATCATTAATCTTTATTTTGACTTCTACCTAACAATCACACAACTACCTAGCACGATTCCAAGCTTACTTTGTACCACCATACAATATGGATTATTAGGAAATCGCTCAATTTTTCTATTATTACCCGCTTATTAAGCTATTGCTTTGCTCTGTATGCAAAATCTGCCTTATACCAACGACTGCCCTCTCCCACCTATCCCAGCATCTTTCTAAGGAGGACATTGAAAATCATAGTTTTTTGCAAATTTTTGGCAATCTATCTATTGCAACCATCCAAGAATGCTATCAGCGAATTCAGGTAGGCCATATTAGTCTATTTATAGATTTATGACTAATATCTATAGGCCTACCAACCTATTGATCCCCTTCCTGGGCTTCCTATGCGCCAAGCCGGATTTCGCTGCCTAACTAGTAGTTGCCCTACCGTACGCGCTAGTAAGGCCAAAATCCAGCGCCACATTCGCGAGGAGCATGGTATTTTTAGTCCAGATGAGCGTCAGGGTAATTTCAAACCCTGTTTTTACCAAGCGCTAAGAGGTAGCTCGTACCTCTTTGAAACCTATGGCCCACGACCTCTCTCCCCCCTACCTACCCAGCCTAGTGCTAGCGAGGGCATTACGTCATTTATGGCTAATCTATGTCATCAATACGATGCCATCGAAGCGCACAAACGCGATACAGCCAAAATCAGCTTATTCAGCACTCGCGATGAGCTATCTAGCTTCCATATGCAATCGCGCTACCCAGACATCCTCCAAGGGCGGAAATTTGTACGCCTACAGGGACTATTTGAGCTAGAGCTTAGTCATGCTCAAATTCTTATGCCAGCGCTTCGCGATTTCATTGGGCTTGCCCTTGATTGGCTACTCCTAGTTGGGCAGCATCAAATCCATGACGAGAGCCGTGTCACATGCCAGATTTTAGACTCGTTTAGTCATGATCATCGCGTGATTCGTCCAATCAGGCCCCTCCAAGAGCTCCCTACCCTTAAAAAATACAGTCGGGTGTTTAGGGCATTTGTCATCTTCGCATTGATGAGCCTACCATACCAGGATGGGACGAAACGATCTAGGCATCGACATGACCTCTATGATCCCACTCCTTATCACGAGAGCCTATCTAGGCTTCAGGCCTTCCTCCAAACAGTGACTACAAAGGCAGCTAGTCATCATGACGTACCTAGCCAGGATAGGCCTGATTGGGACGATGGGCTAGTCGTTGATGAAGACGATGAGTTTATGCATACAGCTGAATGGGAGAGCGACTATGATTCTGACGAATCAGCCGAATCAGTGGAATCTGATCAATCAACTACATTAGAGGATTCTAGTGATTCTACTAATTCTAGTGGTTCTACCAACGATAGGCGCCAGGGCCAGGGCCAGGGTCAGCGTCGCATATACGGACGGCCAGATGTCCACTACAGCGCCAAAAACCCTCATACATTGATCAACACATCGAGATTTGACCTAGAGACTATCAAGCATGGTGCGAAGGCTCTCCTCGACGTCATGATGACATCGATCAAGGTTAAATGCCCTACCAATCGGAAAACGCTACTCTATTCGTTCCTTGCATGCTATGCCATTGATTACAAAGCGCAAGCGCTTAAGCCTATCAACGTCATTAGCCAGGTTTATAGTGCAATTGTGAAAGGCAAGTTCTCTGATTTTTTTTCATTTTTACCCCCTTTTTCCTCCCTTAACGTTTAAGGACTGATCGTTATATGCCTCATACATTATCTATGAGGCATTAAACATCTACTCCTTAATGGTTAAGGGATCTTTAAGGCTATGAAGATAGATTTCCACACTTCCTCCTACATTAAAATTTTGGCTTCTTTTGCCATTTTCGCTCTATTTGCTCCTTACTAAACTAACTATCTACTAGGCTTCCAATTCATCACCCTGATTGATCAGCGATGGAAATATCTAGACCTGCTTGAAGAGAGCCCGTCTAACGCTATATACCCCCCATTCTCTGAAATGCTTGATGATTTTATGCATAAGTGGTTTCATAATCAATGCAATACCCCGCTTGGTGAAATCCTTAGCCTACGATCCCTAGCATTGACGTTGAACCAACTAGGGACGAACCTAGGCCATGAGGTCCAGGATCTGTCTACATACGATGATTCTGGCCATCCTACGCATGCAGAGTTTGCTTTCAAATCGACTACCCTTAGTCAGCCAACACTAGGGCAGTTCCTCCAGCGCATGATCATTGATATCGCGCAAACGTTAGCGAATGACCTCACTCTCTCCTATCACCTCTTTAGGGAGCTCTCTAGTGAGATTACCCTAGAACAGTATAGTTCTAGGGAGGATTTCACTAATACTGCGCATGGGTTCTGGTTTGGAGAGCGCCCTAGCGCCTACTCCATTAATGAAAATCCTTTGATCAATTTCATCAAACTACGCCAGCTGCCTACCTGGTTCATTCAGTCAGGTGACCATATCGCTATCAACCGTGCACAGGCAGGCAAATACCTTGAGAGCATTGACAAATTCCTCCAACGATTGCTGGTCGTCATCCATATGACTAGTGGTGCACCAGCTCGAGGCACAGAAATTCTCCAGCTCCAGTTCATTAATACGCCTAATGCGAAGCGCACACTGTTCCTAGACCCACAGACCCATCTATTTCAGATTCGATTACGGTATGTATTTTCCCTTTGCTCGCTAGCCTACCTAGTGCTCGCTGGCCTACCTAGTGCTCGCTCGCCTACCTAGTGCTCGCTGGCCTACCTAGTGCTCGCTCGCCTACCTAGTGCTCGCTAGCCTACCTACTACCTCCCTAGTTGATCCAGTGGCTAATCATAATATAGGTATTCCAAAACGTTCTCAACGACTAATATAGAGAAGGAAGCTGTTCGTACACTACCAGCTAGTGTATCATACATCTTACTCTTCTATTTAGTCGTCATTGAACCATTCCGGGATTTCCTAAATCGGTCCCTTCGGCGCCTATCTCGGCGAGCGATGCTGACTAGTCTACAAGACGGTCTAATGACGTCACGCCAGCTCACCTCCCGTCTACGCTATGAGTCAGAGGTTTTGATCCAACAAAGCCTAGGCCTAGCCGCATGGCGTCATCTATCGCAGGGCTTTATTAGGTATTCTCTCAAAGAGGAAATCCTTGATAGCCCTGAAATTTTCAATACAGACGATAGCACTATAGAGGCACTCGCAGCGAAGCAGATGCACCACTCGCCTAATACAGGCCTACAGGTCTATGCGCGCCACATCGCCCAATTCCCTAAATTGAGAGGGAACCAACAGACTATGTTTGTTGAATTTAGTCAGCGCTGGCATACGTTCCTAGGCCTAGGCAAGGATTTCGATGCGTTCTCTGTAATTAGGCTCCCTAATATCCCCCCCCCCAAGTCAGATTACTAACTATGACGATAGGGAACCTACCCAACGATCACTCTGCCTACTAGGCTAGGCCCTATCAAACCTAGTCCACAGGTCATTGGGCCCACGCCTACTACAAGAGCTGTCCGATTTTCCTTCGCTAGCGCTAGGGCGCCTACTAGTCAACTATCTATTGGGCAGCTCACTAGTTACCTAGCGCTAGGGAGCCAGGATTTGACTACTCAGGGACAGCAGAGCCAGGTCTATTCCGCCCAGGATCTAGACCAAGCGCAGCTCATTCGCTCATTTTCTAGGCATAGACTACCTAGCGAGCCACCTAGAGCTAGCGATCTACTGCTTCAGATCCTTCAGGAATTCCTAGGCGATGCTACCGCCGATTTCAAGACGCCTGGCCAGCGGCAGGCTCTCTATGCCATGCTGACCAATCAACATCGTCAGTTAGCGCTAGTCCTTCCAACAGGCGGTGGGAAATCAACACTCTTCCTACTAGCTGCCAGCCTCGCTACAAGTAGGACTACTATTTTGGTTGTTCCTCTTGTTTCTCTACGTCAAGATTTTATACAGAAGGCAATCAAGCTAGGGCTCCCCTTTGAGATTTGGGATGATCTAAGCATGGTTGACAGAGCGTCGCTAATCAAGACATTACGCTATAGCCAGGATCAGGGCCAGAATCTAGGCCAGCGTCAGATTTCTACTTTCCCTAGATTGGTCATTACATCTGTCGAAGCTGCCACTAGTCAGGATTTCTATGATTCCTTTAGTCAGGTACCCTACCAGATTGATCGGATTATCATTGATGAAGCCCATCTCATTCACCTAGCTACTAGCTATCGGATGGTGATGCACCAGCTAAAACACCTACCTAGCCTAGGGGTCCCTCTAGTGCTAGCATCGGCTACAGTGACACTGTCTACCCTAGCGGGTATTGAGCAGAACCTTCTGATCCAACGAACGCACGTCATCCGGGAGCCTATACGGAATCCTAGGATCTACTATGGCGTAGAGAGGATTACACCGTCATGTGACAATCATTACGCCTATACCATGGATTACATACGGACCCGTCAGCAGTCCTTTCCACTACAGCGGGTAATTGTGTATTGTATGACGAAGGCTGACGTCCAGGCATTTAGATCCCAATTTCGGAAGCAGGTTTCGATCTACACTAGTGATCTAGACGAGTCTTTACGGACGAAAGAGCTCGACGACTTCACTAGTGGTAGGAAATCTATCCTAGTTGGGACTAGTGCCATTGGTGCAGGCTATGACTTTGTGGATATCTCATTAGTCATCTTCCTATATGGCGCTTGGTCATTTAATGATTTCATTCAGGGCTCTGGGCGCATGGCACGAAGCCCTAGCTCGTCAGGTGATTGTATAACCCTAGTCCGGCCTACAGGGTTCAATCCATCAATCAACCATGCCTACCTTCGTACGGATACCATTGACGTACAGGCTATGAAAGATTTCATTAATACCAATGGCTGCCGTCGTCAGATCATCAACCAGGTCTATGATAATGTCATGATGACGTGTCAGCCTAGTGACGTCCAATGCGACTACTGCCGTCAGGCGCGATTTGATGGCCAAGCGCGGTCTAGTATGGTGTGGAGCACAATCAAGAGCAATGAGTCGCTCCTACGGGAAGGACTTAGTCATCTATCTAATAGGGTATGTCTGATATGCTTTATTGAGGGAGAAGGTAAGTGATCCTAGCACCCTAGCCTAGCCTAGTCTAGCTACTCATCCTAATTTGGCCCTAGAACGCCAAGAACAGACGGGCTTTAGGGAACATTCTACCCCTGAATGCCTAGATTGGGACTATTACGTCAGAAAGTTCCCTAGGAACGGGCTCAAATTCTATAAAGAGAGCTGTTGCTATGGCTGTCTACAACCCGCTAGGATGTGTCAGACGCACCTACATTCGGAAGGGCCTTGCCTAGGGGCAGGGATCATACCAGCCTTCCTAGCGATCCTCTACCAAAAACGCGAGTTCTTCCGAAAGGGTGTTCTAAAGTCTCAATTTCGGGACTATGGGCTAGATGGCGATACCGGTATTATACCGTTTTGTCAGAAGCTCCTACGTTGGGATTGGATGCTGATTGAGACGCCTGTGATTCTTGGAACATTTCTATTCCATGAGTACATTGCGTGTTATTGGCATGAGATGAGGGTTTAATGTATAGGGTTAGGGAGTTTAATCAGTAGTTGAATTGAATTGTTGGATTTCTAGAACTAATTGACTAACTAGTTGTGAACTAGCTTAGGAGCCTAGTAGTCTAGTATTAATTATAGGCCGTCAAATCAATCATTCATTCGCTTCATTGTTTTTTGCCTAATCCTAGTCTAGCGAAATGCTGGTATGGCCTAGACGACTAGGCGATTTCAATGATCGTAAGCACACCTCCGTAGGCCTACTAGATGTAGAGATAATCACGCTTGAATATTTATCTTCGATTTTAGTGATATCGTTTAACTAGGCCTAGCCCAAAAAGCGGCTAGGGCCTAATTATCAACTAAAAATTTTTGGTAGGGCCTATCGCTTCACTAACCAAAATTTTCTAGGGACTAAGTCTTAACGGGCCAGATTTTTTTTTGGATTTTGATGTTAGGCAAAATCATACTATAGTATAGTCGACAAGGCGGTTTCAATGGTAGTACGCACATCGCGATAGGACTACTAGATCTTAATCTACTAATTCCCAAATTTATACGATTAAATGTTGTTTATATAATAACTTGGTACACAGTAAGGCTACCACATTATCCTTGAAATCTTATAGTCCTATAGCGTCCTATCAGCCATTCTATTAATTAGAAGCAAATCTATCATAGTTTCAAATATTTCCGTTGCACGTTCTAGACTATATATACCCTACTTCCCTAGTAGATTTATGGAGATATTTTGGCGTCTTCGATAGTAGAAATTATTTTCTTAGGTAGGTTTTTTAGGTCTTTGAGATTCCATTCATCGTATTACATTTATATTATTTAGAATTATTTATTACCTAAATGAGAGGCATCGTATTTATCTAAGGATTAGATTTATTATTTCTCATAGATTATAAGGTCGATATTTTGATAGGCATAGTATTAGTCAGAGGATTCGATTCATTTTTCATAATTGGTTATCAGGTAGCGACAATATAGTAGATATTTGTTCATAATGATTATCGAGAGGGCAAATATGATATATCGAAGGAGAATCAGAAGGGTTCTATAGGATTTGTTTAGATTTTTCCAGGGGGTTTAAGCATCTATTGTATTTTATTCATAGGAAGAGGGGGTGAGTATTTTCTTTATTATGTTCGAGTTAAGTAAATCGCTAATTAGAAAGGGTTAAGTAGTATTATAGAGGTTTTATTAAAGTAAGCAGGGAAGAGAGGGAGGAAAAGGGTATTATGTAAGAAGGAGGTATAGGTAAGGATAGGTGCTTAGGGCTTAGGGTTTTTTAGGGCTTAGGGCTTAGGGTTTTAGGGTTTT